>NW_027108520.1:13826-18310 GCF_000696795.3 Halyomorpha halys
CAGTTGAAAAATATCGAACGAGTGGGGGCGAAACGTTTCCAAATAAACAGTTTTTAACTATTTTTTGTTTCCTTTTTTTTTTTTTTTTAAACCCCCTCCCCCATCTTCTTCATATTCTAAATATTTATATTTATCGGTTTTTTAAAAAGTTTATATCGGTGTTTGTGTTGATATTCACTTTTTAATTTTCAATTCATTTGGTTGGCCAATTTTTCTTGTTAAATAAGAGATTAATTTTGTTTTATTGATGTTTAATGTTAATGAAAATATTTTTGAGCCATAATAGTCATGATTGTGTATTCGTCCATTGCATTGACTTTTTTTTTAACATGCTAATATGTGTAAAAAATTCAAATTCAAATCTTAAAAGTAGATTTTGCGTTCACGTTTTGCTTGATAGTGATTTAGCCAAGGGTTAACATAAGAATATTCATTTTTTTATTTAATAAACTAATTTTTATCCAAGTTAAGTCTGAAAACACTCCATTATTTCCTTAAATATACAACGTTTCGTCCAACCTGACCATCCTTAAGGACAATCTATTAGATAATGCTTTTTATTATACATTAATAATTTTTAACAATGTTAACAAACAATATTATGATAGAATGTATCAACACAGCAATGACATAAGAAAGGAAAAGGATCCTAATAAATCACTGAAGCATGCATCTAACAACCAACATAAATTCCATTTTAATAATACAATAGTTTTACATAAAGAAAATAATACGTTACAAAGAAAAATACTCCATTCATATACAACAAAATATTAATAACAGAATGAATTTTAAAACACACACAAAAAGTTTGAACCAACATTGTGCAGACATTTTAATCAAAATTAATTTTGTCACTCACCCATTATATCATATATTTCATTTTCTGTCATATTTTTTAAATTGGTAGATTCAATATTTGTGTGTTTGTGTGTTTTCCAGTTTTTTAGACACTACTTGCATATCTTATATCATACATATCTTCTTACCTACATAATATTATATTTCATCTTTCACTGTAATCAATCTGCTACCGTCTAATTCAATGATTATCAATCAATTATTTTTTATTATTTAATTATCAATTATCAATTTTTTATTATTTATTATTCAATTCAATATTTTTTATAATTCCAAATTTGTTTGTACACTATTTCTTTTCAATTTTTTGTTTCTCTAAATGATGGTTGTTAACACTTTTGTTCTATAGTCCTGATGAAGACCTGAAACTTAGGTCAAAACGTTGGCATAAATAAATATTTTTTTGTTTATTTATGTTTTTCTTTGCTACCATCCAACCATCTTCTCCAATCAGTATAGATAATCTACGGTCAACTATCTACATCTCATTAAAAATTAATTTATAGGAGAAGGTTCCCAATAAATCAGTGCACCACGCATCTAAAAACCAACATTAATTCGATTTAAATAATACAATACTTTACATAAAGAAAATAATATACTCAAAAGAAAAATATTCAAATACATTTATATATCAGAAAATATTAATTATACAGCGAATTTTAAAACAGACACAAGAAGTTTGAACCAACACTGCCGAAATTTTAAGACATTAACATTAGATATTAAACTTAAAAAATTTAATATTTCTGCCAAGACAATACTACAAATAGTTAACAATAAATAGTTTTCTTTTACTATTTTGATACCATTATTGAACGCTACCCGGACTATCTTTCTACTAATTTAATTTATGAATAATACAGTTAAATTTCATGTTATTATTTACGATTAATTTTGATAAGAATTTTAATAAAAAATTAAATAATAATTTAGACCCATATATGGTTTTAAATAACTCAATTATATGCCTGACCTTTCTTTAAGGAAGGAAGGTTAAAAATATTGTGTGATAAGACAGTGATAATAGCGTTAATTTAATCTATAATTAAAGATATAAATTTTAATACAAATGTGACGAAATAGGTAATAAAACATAAGCTAAGGTAAGATTATTAATAAATTAATATGATTGCCTATTATTTTATTGTTTCATAAGGTAATATGAAATTTATGACGTAGAGAGAATAGCCTGTAAAACGTTTTTAAATTATCGTATGTGAGCTGTAAATTTATATTACATAATGCTAATTTATTAGTAATAATGTTGTTTGATAAATTGTTAAAAATGAATGTATAATAAGAAGCTGTTATTTAATAGATTGGCCTTAAGGATCGTCGGCCGAAACGTTAGACATTTAAAAAAATAATAAAGAGTGGTTTGAGACTTAAATTAGATACTAATTATTTTATTTAAACAATAAAGAACAGACTAAAAAAAGTGAGAAGATTATATCTGTCACCCCAGTGAATATGTGGTTAAGTCGAATTTTGGTCAAAATGAGTCAAGTGGTCTAAGAGAATCACAAAGGCAACATCTTCATTGTGCATAAGTGTCTAAGTCAGTCAACGTTTTAGTTATTGGTCAAGTCTGTTGTCAACGGTCGGTGAACAATTAGTTAACTCTATTATCTAATTAGTGATAAGACATATCAAATTGGTGTAAAACAAGTAACAAGTTACCAACGTTTTGGTAGTATTGACGAAATTTCGATGATTTACCACAAACACCTGATTTTACATAAATGTTTAACTTTAACTTTAACTTTAAAAGTTGTCCCCTGAAAAGTAAGGAATTTTGACTTAACCACATATTCACTGGGGTTACAGATATATTAAACATTTAGAATAGGAAATCTACAGAGGGATAAACGACCTGGAATAGTTCTCGAGATAAAACTTTTTAAACAGCAATATTTCATAAAAATGTTGTAGGTTCCATACAACAACAACTGAAAGATCAGTAGTTAGTGAATTTATTTTGAAAAATCTATATCTCAAAAAAATTTGACGTACAGCTCATTAAACTAGCTTTAATTTGAGTGCTAATAGACATCTGTACGTCAAATGTGAGACATAGATTTTTCAAAATAAATTCACTAACTACTGATCTTTCAGTACGTTCCATACAATATTTTTATAAAATATTGTTTTTTAAAAAGCTATATCTTGAAAATTATTTAGGGCTCATATTTTAGAGAATTTAATCTAATTTAAATGATGTTCTCTTAAGTTTTCTTGTGTTGTGGCTACTTTTTAAGATATAGAGCTCCGAATGAAAAATTATTATTTTATCGTGTTCAAACAGCCACTATTTTTTATTCCCCATACCTATACTTGGCAGACTCATCAATTTTGACAAGTAATTATACATAGTTTTTATTAATGTAATCAAAAATTGGGGTGAGATAACTGCCTTTTTTCTCCTCTTGGGCTCCTTTACGAAAAGGAAAAAACTATAATCTTTTCAAAATATATACTGGCACATGATGAGAATGGACCAAAGTAGACTAAATAAGAAACTCTTTGACAGAATCCATGGATATAAGAGTGCAGGAGGATATGTGAAACAAATGAGAGAGGAAACAAAGAAATTGAAATAAATAAATGTTCTTGCGGTAAATAAGAAGAAACGGAACGTTACTGCGTGGTCGGGAGAGAGGAAGCAAAGGAACACAGAAATGATGAGAAGATACTGGAAGAGAAGAAGAGAGAAAGTGAGAAGAAAGAATTAATTATATTCACGTGATCTTGAAAGGCCGTTCCGTGTTAAAAACAAAACATTTAGAATTTAAAAATTTTTTTTTTGGTTTTAATTTTTGTCATACGGAGTTGAGCTTTGGGGCTCCACTAAACCTTCGAATTCCTCTCGTATCCAATCCTTACAATCGAAAATCCTTCGTAAAATCATCATTGCTCCTTATTTTGTTACTAATAAAACCATCCATAAAGACCTAAATGTTCTTTATGTAACCGATCTAGAATAGGAAACCGATATCATTCCTTCCATTATAAACTCCCTAACCACCTTAACCCACTTATTACTAACCTTCCTCTTCCATTCCTGGCAATCCTCCAAGGCGCCTGAAAAGAAGATGGCCTCGTGACCTTATATTGTAAAATGTTTTTAGAGTTCTACTACTGGGTACTTTCTCTACATGCTGTATCATATCATTATGATCAAATTTACTTGTTATATTTTTTATACAGTTGTAAATATCAATAAATGAATAAATAAAAATTTAAAAAATTTGTTTGTCAACTATTGGTATAGGAGTTATATTAGACATTTAAATACAAGTACTTCGTTCCATATTAGGAAATTTCTGCTCACAATTGAAATTACTGAAATGATTAATTTGAAAATCCCCCCCTCCTCCACACACATCGAATGATGCCAATAACTTTATTGATAGATTCTTAGCTAATTGAAATAATTACTCGCTTATTAACTAATTAGCGAAGCTATCAGTAATGAATAGCCGTAAGAATCTAATGGATAGATAATTAGTAAAATGTGAGCCAAGCTAGCCTAATCTAATGAAATAGCCTGCTCATTTAGCTTTAGTGGCTGTCAGCTTGACAAATGGCTTCCATTTCTGTTATGGTTTCCAAAATTAAAC
>NW_027108520.1:22790-23849 GCF_000696795.3 Halyomorpha halys
CTTTTTTTATTAAATTCATATAAAAATTAACTGTAAATAATAACATGAAATATAAAATGTTATTAACAAAATTAAGCATTTTTGGCGCGTAGATCAGAAAGTATTCATTTTTTTCATAGTTATTATATTTTAATCTTTTTTTAATAATTTTTCATATTTTGATAATGTTACTTGTGTTGTTATTAAATTCCTTCCAAAAAAAAAAACAAAAAAAAAATGAATTCAGACTATTGTTATTTATATTTTATGGTGTGTTAGGTTACTTGCTCATACTTTGTGTTTTGATTGTATTAGTATTGTTTTGGATGTTTTTATAACTAATAAAGTAATGGATGACAATAATAATAATGAATCAAAACATAGAAGTATACAATAACATGAAGTTTTGGAAGGAAAGGTTATAGAACAAGTTGCTCAGAAAATCCGCTAGGAGCTCTTTTAAGCATTTAATATTTAAGATAATTTTAAATAGGGCTGCTCACAATACTATACTTATAACATTTTACATTTAACACAACATCATGAATACCCCTAATCTAGAACAAACTGTAATAGACAATTGTAAGTAATGCTGTATTGTTTTTTCATGCTTGTGCAAGGATTTCAGGTTAGTCGTATGTCGTGATATAGTCCAAGGTAGCGGATCTGTTCTACAGGGGTAAGAGCAACATCATTAAAAGATACTATAGGGCAGTCAGTAGGTTTACGATGAAGGGTAAAAGTGATTTAATGGGATTTATTTGTATCCTCCAATTTCGGCACTATTCTTCGAGTGTCGTGATAAGGGACTGGAGATTTTGGGATGCAATCAAAGAGTTATTATTAACTGTGACATGTGTCATCGTCATACGTGGTGAGGATAGTGTTAGGATTGGTATAAAGGTCTTTTAATTGGCATGTATGTCAGTGTTTTGTAATAAATTGATAGTTTAGACAGTTTGTCAAGTAAGTGCTGTATTTTCTTTTCATTCTTGTGCAAGGATTTCAGGTTAGTCGTATGTCGTGATATAGTCCAAAGTAGCGGATCTGTTCTACAGGGGTAAGAGCAACATTATTAAA
>NW_027108520.1:23899-24399 GCF_000696795.3 Halyomorpha halys
TTTGGCGCGTAGATCAGAAAGTATTCATTTTTTTCATAGTTATTATATTCCAATCTTTTTTAAATCATTATTCATATTTTGATAATGTTACTTGTGTTGTTATTAAATTCCCTGCAAAAAGAAAACAAAAAAAAAAAATTAATTCAGACAATTGTTATTTATATTTTATGGTGTGTTAGGTTACTTCCTCATACTCTGTGACTTTGATTGTATTAGTATTGTTTTGGATGTTTTTATAACTAATAAAGTAATGGATGACAATAATAATAATGAATCAAAACATAGAAGTATAAAATAACATGAAGTTTTGGAAGGAAAGGTTATAGAACAAGTTGCTCAGAAAATCCTCTAGGAGCTCTTAAGCATTTAACATTTAAGATAACTTTAAATAGGGCTGCTCACAATACTATACTTATAACATTTTACATTTAACACAACATCATGAATACCCCTAATGTAGAACAAACTGTAATAGACAATTGTAAGTAATGCTGTATTGT
>NW_027108520.1:27004-27387 GCF_000696795.3 Halyomorpha halys
ATTTATTTATGCCGACGTTTCGACTTGATTTTCAGGTCTTCACCAGGGCTATATAAACAAAAAGACAACAACCATCATTCAGAGAGAGAAAACAAATATATATAGATATATAGAAAAATATGCTATATTCATTCATGCTGCCCAAATACATCGGGTTGCTACATTACACAGCATACTGATCAATCCGTGATCGGACAAATATAAGTTACATATTTTAACATGATATAATGAAGTAGAAAGAAAATATTTTTTGTTTTCCTTGTTTTCTCACAGTTTTCCTTTACAATCAATTTTACACACTGAATAGAAATATTTCAATTTATTCCTTTTTTTCTTACCCTTTCTTGTCCCTTCTATTTCACAATTTTTGTTTCATTTTATCA
>NW_027108520.1:30872-31266 GCF_000696795.3 Halyomorpha halys
GTTCTAAGATAAACAAAAGCATTTTCCATAAATGGAATTTGGTCTGGGTGCGGCCAACGTTGTAGGGCTTCGTCGTGGCTAAAACAGATACAAACACTTAACATAACCCCCAAAAAATAAGTGGAAGCCCTTGTTGTTTTCCACTTATTTTTTTGGACTAATATTAAGTGTTTGTATCTTTTTTAGCCCTGAAGAAGCCCTCCAACGTGGGACGAAACGTTGACTCAAATTAAAATAGTAGACCGATTTACTATTTGAGTTTAATTTGATCGCACTCGGACCGAATTCCATTTGATACACATGGTCAATCAGAAATCTTCCAGAAAAGCATTTTCCACTATTTAATTTTGTTAATTGAAATATTATCATATTAACCATCTCTCATTATAATAAA
>NW_027108521.1:0-20735 GCF_000696795.3 Halyomorpha halys
AATAATTAATTTGGGTAATATCCCCCAATTTTACTCCGGGGAATACCTGAATTAAACAGTAAGAAAAACAGTATAAATATAATAAAATAATGAAAGGAGTACGACACTAAATGAGCTCATAATAAATTAAGAAATCATCAGATGTTAAGAAATCGTAATGAAAATACGTGAGGATGACTAAAATATTTCATTTTATGTTGTGACTCAATCAATATATGTATAGCAAGGTAATAAACAATGGGCCATACCATGATATCCATTATACCCATTTTCCGCGTAAATCTGAGACAGAGAGCATAATCAACGGGTTTACACCCAGCCATATTATTCACCAGGCTATTAAATCAGGCAATTACTTTCAAAAAGCAGATTAAGATTGCTATCTTATATCGAAAACAGGCTAATACATCGAAATATCTCCAGAACCGACGTGCGTGGG
The DNA here is from genome assembly GCF_000696795.3 of Halyomorpha halys. Lineage (NCBI taxonomy): Eukaryota > Metazoa > Arthropoda > Insecta > Hemiptera > Pentatomidae > Halyomorpha > Halyomorpha halys. Next base: position 440 of record NW_027108521.1, read on the forward strand.
AAGGGTAAAGTATCGGATTCGGGCTAATTTAGTTGGCAGGGGCAGAACGTGGGCGACCGGGAAGAGCCACCAATAGAGTTGTCACTGGCGACTTTAATGCTGACGAGGCCGGAGTGGCGCTGGGTGGCCTCCGGTATCTTGCTTCCTTTTACGATCCCCCTCATGGGAGGATATGGAAAGCATTGTAAATTTCTGGATCCATTGAGACGTAATCTCTTGTTTGTGACGTGTATTGGGCGCGGAACAGCGCAATAGCGAATCCAACGATAACGATGTATGTTCGGTTATTTAAATCACCGAGAGGAAGATGTGGTTCAATCACAAAAAAAAAAAAAAAAAAAAGAGAAATGCAACCATGTAAGAAAAATAAAACACGGATATAGACCACAAGCGACAATCTGCTACACAACTGAATTTCATTTTTCAAACGTATACCAGTTCCGTCTATTATTTTGATGCAATCCATTAGGAAAGTTTTTTTTATTAAAGAACAAATGAAGAATAAAGTATATTTATATATTAATTATTCCATGATTATTTAACAATGAATGATGATTACAGGAAAGAAATGATGAAAAATAAAAGCACTTTACTTCCATGGGGTAAACTTGAAACAAAATTCTATACTGGTTAAAAATGGGTTCGAAAAATACCTGGCGAGTTAAAAAAAAGAAGAAATTCTTCGAAAAATAGAAGTATATGCCCATGCATGATGGAACAGAACAGAAGAAATCCACTAATAAATGAACTATTGACTGTTAAGACATATTGATTAATAATAATAAATGTCTGATAACCCACACTTTTAAACATAAACTGAATTTTTTGATAAAATTTGAATTTCCTTATTCTTATATTCAAGATTTTTGGACATCAACAGTTTTCATCTTTTTTTTTTTTCAAATATTGAAAAGTAGTAAGTAAATAAAAGCATACCGTACTAAGAACAAGGTTCCATTTGATTTATTAAAATATATTATTTTAAAAAATATATTTATAATTTCCATACCAGAAAATTATGCTTGGAAATTAACCTACAAATATCAAAAAATTATTGTTTTAAAATAATAGAAAGTAATTTATATTGTATTTACATACATTAAATAAATATTTTTAAAAAGTAATGACTTTAGTTACTATAAAAAAAGAAACGAATTAGTATTTTTGTTAATAGTTTGGAAATAATTATTCCAGTTCCGTTAGTTGAATTTCATAAAAAATATGCATTAGTAACTGATATACTTTTGGATATCTAAACATTAAACGGTTAATACCACGGTGATATTTCCATTTTAAAACTCAGTTCCAAAATTATTAATTTGAGAGGAAAGGCAAAACTAAAATTGGCAATTGAGGCGCTGGACATAGAATAGACCGTAATTGTTTTACAAAACGGAATTTCACAAGAGAAGCAAAAATAACTGTTCAAACGACCATTAATTGATGAGAAAATTATTTTTTTCCTTAGCATTATTTTATTTATGATTGCTAAGACAACCGATTTTTCAGAGTTCTAGCTCTTGTACAGCACCTCACTACAATATATTTTATCACTATCTTTTATCAATATATTCTATCACGGTCTTTTGCGAAAGCTTAAAATTTTAATTTAAATAAATTTTATCAGTTATCACCTTTATTTTAATCCTGACGAAGCCTTACAAAGTGGGGCGAAACGTTGGTTAACAATAGTTTTCTTTTACTATTTTGATACCTTTACTAACCGCCACCCGGACTATCTTCCTACAATCTACCTCATATGGTCAACTATCTTCTTCCACTATTTATTATATCGCTCACACACTTTATTAAATCTACTAAATAATTTAAAGAATACTAATAAACTATTCAAACCACATATTTTACATGTCAGCTAGATTTTATGTTTTATAAACAAATAAAAAAAGAAATAACAGGTAAAGAAACTAATCTGTCTTCTCAATTTACTGTTTCCACAATATTGGTGTGATTCCTTAGGACCATTTACGTAAATAACCGAAAATGTTTACTTAAATTATTCTCATGATAGCACCATAATAATTCTATACTGGCCAAAATACACGAACAGTTAACCGGCACTTCTCCAATTTATTTCAGTTTTTTTTCACTTAAAATCCCTAAAAGAGAACCAGCTCAAACTTGGTGAACCGGACATGCGCCGATCAGGTTTTAGGTTGTGAAACAGCTGTATCTGCATATGTTAATATTCTGGGGCCAAATTAGTTCACGAGTGGGCGGAGCAATCATTTTTGTATTAATTGATTGATAATTATCACGAGCTCGAGGGGGCATTACGAAAAATTAAAAAATGAATCGTCAATACAAAGTCCATTAACTATTTATATTACATAAAAAATTATATATACTATATTATATAAAATATATTTTTTTTAGTTTTTTGAAGCTTTATTGTAATATAAAGTTAGTTAATTGCTTCATCAAGTAAAGATACTTATGTTAAACATTATAAAGGGTCGTTTGAATCTGAGGGAATTGAGGCACTGATCTTATCAACCTCGAAAATGCAGCGGCGCCGTTTCGAATCAGACCTGTGAAGATTGACTTTTATTTTGTGACGGTTCCAAGGAATAAAATCTTGATCCTCCTCCTATAATTAGAATAGGTTGGTTACTTCTAGACACCCCACCCCTCCCTAACTCTCGCATGTCAGAATGGCATGGCAGAGAGTAATAAAAAAAAATTATTAACATTAGAAATCGTTAAAATTTAGAAAATAATTCAAAGATAGCGCTCAGAAATTAGACAAGAACATGGATTAACACTTATATAAAAATGACCAGATCTAAATAATGGATTGCAACTGTGTACTTTTCATGCAAGAAAATTTAAAATATACTTTTCAATATTTATTCAGAATTTTGACAGGGTTAAGTTTTTACTTCTTAATAAATAATAAAAAAAAAAATTTTCAATAACGTAACTTTTTATCATTATTATTTGGGTCATTATTCTTTATAAACATATTTATATAAATACTTCGAAATGTATGATATAACAAAAGATTTTGAGAGATATAAAAAAAAAATACAAAGTGAAAAAAAAAATTGAATGCAAATAGTTTAGTTAAGTCAGTTTCGCAGTTTAGTTTTAGTTATAGTTAAGTTCGCTCAGATCACGCAGCGTATTGATTGATCCATTCTACTTTAGAATTGAAATTTAAACAAAAATTCATAATAAAAATCAGTGATAATTATTACACCAAAATTTATTATTAAATCAAGTATTTATTGTACCACTAGCGAATAGTAAAATATAAAAACGATCGGCCTGTTTTGTTATATATATATTTTTTTCCTTTGAGGCTATGGATCATGATTTCAAAAAAAAATTGCATCATTCATTTATCTTTTTAAATGTCCGAGGTATGGTCACATTCAAATTTTAATAGATCGTCATTTTAAAACAAAATGGGGAATGTTAACGACTACGAACATATATTTACATAAACGCCTTGCTAATTTTTGAGAAAGCCAATCTTGAAACATAAAAACTTAAATTACGTGATAGGTTAATTTTTTGTAGTCGCTAACAAAGGTTCGTAATTGAAAATAAAAAACAAATTGAATAAATAATTATAAAATGTTGTACTGATAATTTTTCTATTGTTTCATTCGATATAAATAGTAACAGAAATACTCATTACACAATGACCCTCCCCACTCAACATAGTTTAAATGCGCACACAGCGCCATCGTTTCAGCACACACAGTACATACCTGCAACACCCCTTAAAGTATCCATGGGTAGAAAAAGGAAGGAAACTTCAACTAGCATCTTTTGTACTATTTATTATTTATTTCTTCAATTTGGAGGGTACGAAAAAAAAAAAAATAAAAAAACATTACACAATTAAAATTATCGAGATAATAATAGTTAAATTAACCTCCTGGCGTCCAAAACATCTGTATTTGGAGATATTCCTGTTGATTTATGACATTTGAGGCTTTTAATTGGAGATCAAAAATAACCAGAAAGGAATACTTTTTAACAAACTGTACTTCTGGATGTAATCAAGTTTATTTCTATAACAGCAGTTAATAATAATAATGATAACGGTTCAATAAAAGGAACGAAAACAACAATAGATAAAGTAATAAATCAAGGAACAGAAAACATCTGACAACTTGGCTTAACTTGCCACACCTGGCCTAACTCCAAAAATTACATCAACTTTACCAGTTATTCTTAGGAACTTTTCAGGAGAAAGGAACAACACATTTAACACAATTTTCTTCTTTTATCATCTGAAATATCAAAAAATCGTATCCTTAAAAGGAGTGTTACATCTTAAAAATTGGCTAATCAGGTTTATAACTACAACTGGTCTCAGAGTTAAGTATTCTTACTTCTTGTGAAGATTTGTAATACTGGATTCAAGCTAGACTTCGCTTAGCCATGATATACAGAGAATTGATGTAGACCAAGAACCCGAGGGCATCTTTAAACACCAGCAAAAAGGACTCACACTCACTTTCTAACACTGTGTTATACTGCTGCATTCATTTTTTCAAGATTTAAGTTAATATTTTCAAGTTTATTTTGTTTTAATTTATGATTTTAATAAAGTTAACTAACTCAGACAGTCAGATGCCGTTCTTAATTATATGATGTTCTTTACCAACGCATATTGGCAGAGCAGCTATCAGTGTCCAACACCATATCCATCATTATTTAACAATCCCAGAATAAATTATTTTTATTTATTGATGCAATTTTACACACTGTTTATAGAAATTTATTTCATTTTTTTTTTTTTTTTTTTTTGGTCGGCTCTACAGACCTTGTAGATCTTAGGTCGCCCGAACCAGCCTTCTCCACGCCTGCCTGTCTTGGGTCGCTGGCCATTCTATCTGGTTTTCGGCCCCCCACGTGATCTCTTTCCAATTATAGGGGTATTCATGATGTTGTGTTAAATGTTAAATGTTTTACCTTGTTAAATGTTATAACTATAAGATTGTGAGCAGCCCTATTTGATGTCATGTTAAACGTTAAATGCATAAGAGCCCCTAGCGGATTTTCTCAGCAACTTGTTGTATAAGCCTTTATGTTTATAACCTTCCTTCCAGACCCTCATGTTATTGTTTACTTCAGTTTTGATTTAAGTAATTAATTACAACATGCCTAGAGTGAGTGAAAAGCGGAATTCGTGTGAAAGTTTAGCTTATGAAATGAAAAAATAACTTTATTCTGGGACATATGTCCCCTAAGAATAATTACATGGTTCATATAGTGAGATTTTTATCTGGCGAGCGTTTACAAATTTTCAGATAGTAGAATGAAATTACATTGTTTTTTTTTACTGTTTTTTTTTTTCTCAAATGTATCATTAAAATTATCCATTCTGGTTTAATAACAGGGATATAAATACCACAAACACACGAAAGAACTGAGCTGTCACAACAACAAAAATGGCGGCGATCTCAACTGGTCTATTGTGTGACGTCATTCTCCATTTAACAGACCTGGTAACAGACTCTCAGCCATGTTAAATGTTATTTCGTTTTACCACGGTAAAAGAAGTCAATTTTTTTCGATTTAACATGAGTTTTTCCATTTAACACGCTTTAACATGTTAAACCAAAGATCATGAATACCCCTTATATTGGCATTTTCGTTGTGTAGAGGCGCCCTAGTTGCTGATGGATTGCTTCGAGCCACTTGTCCCACACACCTTAACCTCATTGCATTCAAGTTAAGAGATATTGATTAGTCTCTCCGAACAGTTCACTGTTTTTTCATCTCCTTCATATGTTAAGGCTCTGATTCCAGATCGCTCCTGTAAATGTATGGAGGACTTTCCGTACAAATTTCTCGATTCTGATTTCTAGAGAACTAATTACAGCTTAGGTCTCGCAGGCATATATCAGAGCTGGCTTTATCATGACATTGTGCACCGTTAGCTCAAGATTTTAAGGTCATAGGAATTATCAAAACAAAATCATAGCTTTAATTTTTTTCCCATTTACCAGGACGTCATATATTGGAAAATATTAATCAACGTCGGTTGCTCCGGAACTACACTTGAAGATATCTGTCTTAGGATAAGCAAGTTGGAACGTGTAGTAAATCAGATTAAATAAAAAAATATGATGAACCAGACTATATAGATAATTTTAATTTTAAAAATAATTAGAAGCCACAGGCGATGAATTAACATATTTAAGTAAATAACGTCCTCAAAAATCACGAAAAACATAAAACTATGATCAGCAATTTTTTTCTAATTCCACATAATATTTCAAAGAAAACGAGTCCAAAAGACGTAACTATATTGTAAAATTAGAGAACAAAGATTTTATTTTTAATTTAAATTTGGCCTAAATGAACGCATAAAATTCTCGGATACAAATCATATTTGTAACGTTTCTATTTATTTTTGTTAAAATTTTTTGTAAAATTAGCAAACCTAAAACAAAATTTAGATAAAAACTTGAAATAAAATAAGTTCTAGTAGGGTGAGATCCTTTTTACAGCTATCGAGAGGTGTGTGGCGTAACATGTTCGAACGGAAAGACTACAGATGGTATATAAATGTTCGCAGGGCATCGGCTTATGTGACAGTACGATTTGTGTTGTCACAGAAGGTTCACTCATTCATTCAGACCTTTATTAACTTTTTTTGTATAGACGTTGCTTGAGTCATAGTGAAAATGAATTAAACATTAGTCTTGATTAAAATCTTACTTCAAAGCAAGATTGCATTCTCTATAGTGGTAAATATGTGAAAAACCAAAAATGTGATAAGCTAAATTAATAATACCTAACTGTGTGTTGTAATAACTAATTTATGATACATAAAAAGTTATTTTTTTATTTTATTTTTATACCAGATCGGCCTGGTGGGCCTTACATGGTAGATATAACTTATATTATATATATATTTTTTAACAGTTGATTATGCGGGGGTATAGTCATACAAATGACACCCCTAACTATATACAATGTTCTTATTAAAAGAAAAAAATATAATAATAAAATAAATAGATAAGAATAATGCTTCTTAATAAAAGAGGAAAGTAAAATTAATAACAAAAAATAATGATATTGGTACACTTAAATAAAACAAACAATTGTCTTCAAATAGTAAAAAGAAACAAGTAAATTTGAAAAAGGGAAGAGAGAAGAAAAGAGAGCAAAAAAAAAAATAATGAATAAATAAAATGAATAATAATGATATGTAAATAGAGGTAGTGTGACTATTAATTAATTTTATATTTATTAAAAGTTTATAAAAGAATGTCCTGCAGTAGTCTGGGCTTCAGTCTTCGGGTTGAGGTTGGGTTTCCCAGGTTGTAGGTCATTGCTCCTTTAACTGTCGGGCAACTGGGAGTGGAACTTCATGAACCGTTTTTTGATATAATCCTCTATTGACTCCATTTGTAATTCGCGATGCAATTGGGTATTTCTTATGAACCAAGGAACATTAACTGCGATTCTTAGGACTTTATTTTGAAAAGATTGTAGTTTTTTCTTTTTCGTGAAGGTGCCGCTCCCCAGATTTCACAGCCGTACATCAGCAGTGGCATGAGGATTGTTTTAAATATAAGAACAGTTGTTTCTGGTTTTAGTTTGGAATTTCTGTTTAGGATAGGATATAGCATTGCTAACCTTGCATAAGTTTGAGTTAGTTTGATGTTGATATGGTGATTCCAGGCACGGCAGCGATCTAGGTGAATTCCCAGGTATCTTACTGTCATAAAAAATTATGATATACACAAATCGAGCACCGTTACATCCACGTAATTTTGAATAATGAATAATGTCATACTTTTTTAAAAGAAGCATTGAATTATATTTATTACAGAATATAAATAGAGTAATAATGCTATTACATATTAATTAAATTGATATGTAATAGCATTATTACTCTATTTATTACAGAATATAAATATAAGACAATAATAAGTTCTTAACAAAGAAAGGCTTCATTGAACTTTTAATTTTTAACTTTGCGATTTTTGAAAAGTGGTAAATTTTGAGATGTAATACACTTTTTGGTAGTGGTGAAATAATAAACAATACGATAAAATTGTAAATAAATTTAACTACATAATAATAAAATAATATAAACTGCTACAACCCATGAAGGGTTAGGGGTTCATTTTTTTGTAAGGTAGTACAGTTTTTAACACAACCGTTGTACAAGGAAGTGTTTTTTTGAAAATTACGCTCAACCGCCAGATTTTTCCCAATTAAGAGTAACTGTATGAGGTTAGTTGGAACCTTGGAAGGCTCCAAAACCCACATGGTTGACACACGGCTACAGTAACAGAATAAATAATTATATGCCATAACCGGAAGCAATTTAATCCATTTTTGCATGATTAAATAAAATTACTAAAATATTCGGATTAAAATGTTATTTTCAAAATTCTATCATCTAAAATATTCGGATGATTGAGCATAAAAACGCCAGACCAAAAAAAATAAATAAATAAAAATAACACTGGATTGAAATGTCAAGATCAACAATTGTTATAACATTTACCATTGTTATTGGTGTATTTACATTCAGACCTGAATTCGCGTAGTAAGGAGTCTTCGTGAAAATTGATTAGTCAATAACCCCTCGGTTAACAATATTAATATTTAGGTCACAATACTGTAAATGGAAATAGCGTCAATAATTGATAACAAAAACTTGACAGCTCTAAAAAGAAATAGGCTACTTTCAACATCTTCAGTAACTGATAAATTTGACATCTATCTTTTTTGCAACATTTTTTTATTGAAAATTATTCAAAATTCCTATGGTATGAAAAAAAAAATGATGGGAATGGAATAGATAGAAAAATAATATAAAAAATCATACTTATATTACAAGGAGCAATAGCTTTCTTGTTGTACACAAAAAATAATTAACAAATGTATCTAAGCAAAATAAAATAAAAATAGTGGAAATTGGATGATTTTGAATAATTCCTCCAACAATTATAATAATGATAACTACTTTAATTTTGCACTAATCCAAATCATGTGCGACTATTTAATTTTTCATTTTCAGATTTATTTGTTTGAAATATATTTTAAGATGAGATAAGAACTTATTAGTCTAAAAGAAATTAATTTTGTTCAATATTCGTTTTTTTTTTTGTTTTGTTTTTTATTTACATAATAAATAAATAAAAATGAATTCAGGGAAACGTAGTTGTTTTCTGCATAGATTCCGATTGTATAAAAATTTGGAGCTCTTTCAATGGACCCAATCAACTGTACTACAAATAAAAATTAAAATAAATTATGGTAGCAAAAGGGGCATTATTAAAAGAGAACATCAACAAAACTAAATGTTTATAAACATCAAAAAATTATGTAACAGTGCATTAACATTTAACGAAAGATCATGGAACTCACTTTTACAAGATCTATTTGAATAAAATAGATTCTTAGTAGGTACTAAATCCTAGGGTAGTTTTTTTTTTCTTAAATCTGTTCTTCACTATTTTTTCTCGAGTAAATAATTCACACCTACTCATTCAAGCTAGGATAAGAGATTGATTCAAATTGTATTTGTTTTTTTTTTTAAATCCAGATCTATATAAGCCTCTTGTCATTTGTTTATCCTTTCAGAGAACGTGCATCGTACTAGCCCATAAATCTCTATACTTAGTGGATCTTATTCCGTCACTAAGGTATATTTCAGGCTCGAGCAAATCAAGGTCTTATATCTTAGTGCTTTGGTTTTCATCGACAATAAATAATCGATCTCGGAATGAGATTTTTGTCAGGGATTCTCGATAAACGCTTTTAAATATACATATTTGTTTTCAAAACAATAAATATTATCAAAAGCTAAAATTTGTTGACCAATATAATATTTGGTCATCTGAATGATTATAAACAGGATAATTCATGAAGATTAAAAAAAAAAATATGATTCTACGAATATAATGAAATACTAGGAATTTTTCCGTTGGCGCCTTATTAGTTTATAACTTGGCAATTGTAAAAGTAGTCTGATGAAACATGTAAATTTTATTCATGGCAGCATCTGGATAAACTTATCTTGCATTTTATCGGATTTGATTAATCATATCAGAGTAAACAGTGAGTATATCCGAATATATCAAGTCATATATATTTATACAGCTGCATTCATATTTTATTCTATGCCATGTGAATAATATTTGTATTTTCTATTAATATTGCAACTTAACTTAGATTATTTTCAAACATGCCGTTAATTTTTATAACCTCCGATACTAATCAAGGGCAATAAAAGTTAATGAATAATAAAAGTATAAAATATATAACAATGATGAAATATGTTACATACAATATACACATCGTAAATAAACTTGAATAGATAAATTAATTAAATAATAGCAACATAAGAAAACTATTAAGTTAATGAATTAAAATTAAATAAGTCAAATAAAACACTCAGAAATGTCAGATTTTAAATTATAATGAAAAATCGATTCTATTTTGATTAAAAAAAAAAAAATTTTTTTTTTAATTAAAAAACATATGAATAGCTTATTTATAATACTAGTTCTATTTATTAAACAAGCTTTGGTTATTTTAATAAATTTTGAGTAGAGTAAATTTTGATGTGACTATAAGCCTTTTTAAAAAACTACTTCAAATACAAAATAATGTTGGTATTTTAGAAGAAAATAATTTCAATTACAAACCAGTGTCAAGTTTTTTAGAAGAAAAGCATTTGAAATAAAAATTACACTCATGTATATTAGATTTTTTTTTTCTCTTTACATGAAATACTATGATTGTTGTATTTAAAATATACTTATTAAGTATTTTAAATAGAAAACGGGAAGACACGAAATAAGAAATACTATATGTTTTCTACGCCTCGATGTATGAAAAAAAAACTTCTCAGTATAGTATAAATAGTATAATTTAAATAGTATAAAATAGTATAATTATATTTATATATTATATTATATTAATTATATTTATATACTGTATAAATAGTATAATTTAAATAGTATTTTATTGCTTAGAAATATAAAATACTTTTTCGGTATTTTGTTTATAAAAATGGAAAATACTTTTCTTACTTTTCTTGTATTTATTTATTTTAAATATTGCCTAACTCTAATACATTTTACCATTCAGAATTCAATCATTCAAAACCAAAATGAATTAAAAAAAAATTCAAGAGAGACATTAGCGTCAAATTCAAAATATGCTCTTAATACACAACAGTAAATCACACTTTGTAAATAAATGAATTAAATATTTAAATGGTAAATGATGACTAGTGTTATTGCTATGTGTGGTTTTAAATTGGCAACTATTGAGCTAGCATAATAAACATATTTTATATTACTCCAAGTACTTTTCATACAACTCAATTTTTTTTGAAAAAGAAATTAGTAGTGTTTTAGATTTCCTTATAAAATTATTATATACCCTTTTTGTAAGCAACGATTAAGGAATTCTTAGATAAGGTATAAAGATGTGACCAGATTTCTCGTGATAGTAAGAACATCCAAACGCAGCTGTAATGAAAGAAGTAGAATTATAACAGATATCAGGCAAAACAATACAGAGAGGGACTGGACTAACTGGAAAGGGCAAAAATGGCGCCTTTTGAAGAGGCGATGAATGGAATAGGGATGGAAGTACCTGTCCCGACCTTAGCACATGGCCCATGTCCTGAAGGGAAGAAAAAAGGGCACGGAATGACCCGGGGTCCGCTTGTTCTACCGCTTCCTCCCTAAATGTGTTTGCCAACCTTATTAGCTCCCGGCTAACCTCTTCTTCTGTTCTTTTTTTATTTACCTTCTTTGTTTCATTGAATTTCTTAAGTGGATTATTGAATTTCTTAAGTGGATTAAAAGGGAACGAAGAAAGGGAAAATTTGTAAGGGGAGAACTCCAGGGGATAAAAGAAAACTTGTTAAATTGTGATAATCTCCCGAGACAATCATTATCTTGAGGGCTGATGCAGTGATGGATCCACGAGGGGGAGGGGGAATTCACCCTCCCAAAATAAGCACTGAGAAAAAAAAATATGGGTCAATACTCGTTATTAACTAAGATTAAAGATTTTTAACATTTTGTCAATTAGAAATTTTACTTACTATTGTTAACTTAATTAATTAAGAATAAATTAAGCCAAGTAAAACTATAGATGTAGAGAGTACCAATTTCAAATATTTAAATATTGTTACTAGAATGTCTAGCTTACGACAAAACGATGTTTTAAAAGAAAATAATCAGTTATAATACTACAACTAAGGTTTTATAGTTGTTTTTTTTTTCAAACTTTCTTTTTCTTTTAAGGAATGTACACCTTTAACAATTTGTTTTATATATTTCATACTGAATATAAGTCCTGTTTTTTAAATCTATATATTTTTTTTTCCATTAGTACTACTATCCAAACTTTTTTTCTCTTTAAATATCGATATATAGATGGTGTAAGGAAGAATGTATTATTTTAAATATATAAAAAAAAATGTAAAACAGTACTAATGAAATATAAATAAAGATTTAACAAATAGGAATTATTTTCAGTTTTGAATAAAAAATAAAAAAAAATTCAATTAAGACGACACATGTCCACAAATTAATGTTCGGATGACATAATGAATAAAGAAAGAAAAGAAGTATAAATCCCTGAAAATAAAAAAAGAATAAGTTTTAAATTATGACAAAAATTCATAGTATTATTATTCATATAAAAGAATTAAAAAACAATAAATTACAGATACTACTCAAATTAGTATAAATATTTTTTTTACAAGAAAATTTTGAAAGCGCACTTACATCTATGAGGTTAACTATTGATATAGTTATCAATTTTCAATACATTTTTTATTAATTTAAATAAATTAATAAGCCACTTATGAAAATTAAAGGTTTTTTTTTTTTGACAAATTAAAATTCTGTGCAATAACTTATTCAGTTTTTTCAAAATTTATATTTATCCCTGTCAAAAAGATGTAAAAATTTAACTTTACTACACAAGACACTGTTATGCTAATTTTTGAACAATACATTTTCAAAAATATATAAATGGACTTTTGATAGAAAACTCTTCAGTTTTTTTGTAATTTCATTGGTTTTATAATTTTTTAAACCTGGCAAAAGCTCTAAACTTGGTTTCATCGAACCATAAATGAAAAAATTACTGTTCATAAAAGATAAATACCATTTTCAAATTTAATGACCATGGAAAATTTAGTAGAAATAAATGTGAGCTATAATGAAATATTTACAGCATTTTTTATGGCTAATGAAGACGCAAATGCAGTTTTATTTGCCTTAAAAAGTATAATGCTATAAAGGAATTTAAGAGGGACCAAATACTAGCATTACAATACATTTGAAACGTAAAACCATCAATTTTTAATTGATGTCTAAAACTATAAAGCGATAAAAATAAATCTGAAATGTGTTAAAAGTTTATTTTCAAGCTCCATTACATTTTATTCCTTAAAAGTTGATTGTAACCAATATATTATCACTAACCACCAACTAAAAACAAAAAGAAATTTGTTAAAATTTTGAAAACTATCATCAACAGTGTTACGCCGCAGCAATCATTGTGCCGTGACCTGCTTCATCAATGATTCGTCACTAGTTGTGAAATTATTCGTGACTAGAATTACAAATCAACCAACATTTAAATTAATGACGAAGCGACCAACATATCAAATCGACTACTTGAATGAAATAAATAAAAATAAATATTTAAGTTTCGCTTTCCTCGTTTCACTCACGCATCTTCAATTACAATTTATTAGCCTTGAAAAATAATTTTAAACTATAGTATTTGGAATAAATACTTATATATGTTAATTTTCATAATTCCCGAGGAGCAGGGTTGAAGACACTGAAATGCTAAAGTAGTATTGATGTTCATTCTAGAATATCATAAAATGAAACTCACTGCAATATTAAACAGTTAGGGCTAGGCTTCGTTTTTTTTTTTTGTTTTTTTTCTTTCAAGAACATCAATTATTTATTTATTGGAAGAAGATAGATGATCGTATGAAGTAGATTATAAGAAGATAGTCCGGGTGGCGGTCAATATAGGTATCAAAATAGTAAGAGAAAACTATTCGTTGTTAACCAAAGTTTCGCCCCACTTTGCAGAGCTTCGTCAGGGCTGTCTGAATGTACTACAATAGGGGTATTCATGATGTTGTGTTAAATGTTAAATGTTTTACCATGTTAAATGTTATAACTATAAGATTGTGAGCAGCCCTATTTGAAGTCATGTTAAACGTTAAATGCATAAGAGCCCCTAGCGGATTTTCTCAGCAACTTGTTGTATAAGCCTTTATGTTTATAACCTTCCTTCCAGACCCTCATGTTATTGTTTACTTCAGTTTTGATTTAAGTAATTAATTACAACATGCCTAGAGTTAGTGAAAAGTGGAATTTGTGAATTTGGAATAAGAATAATTACATGGTTCATATAGTGAGATTTTTATCTGGCGAGCGTTTACAAATTTTCAGATAGTAGAATGAAATTACATTGTTTTTTTTTTACTGTTTTTTTCTCAAATGTATCATTAAAATTATCCATTCTGGTTTAATAACAGGGATATGAATACCACAAACACACGAAAGAACTGAACTGTCACAACAAAAATGGCGGCGATCTCAACTGGTCTATTGTGTGACGTCATTCTCCATTTATGTTAAATGTTATTTCGTTTTACCACGGCAAAAGAAGGCAATTTTTTAACATGTTAAACCAAAGATCATGAATACCCCTAATGACTGACGAAGCCGTGGCAAACGTTGGTTAACAATAAATATTTTTTTTTTTTACTATTTTGATAGCTTTATTGACCGCCACCCGGACTATCATCTTATAATCTACTTCATACGATCATCCATCTTCTTCCAATAAATAAAAATTGATATTCTTGAAAGAAAAAAACAAAAAAAAAACAAAGCCTAGCCCTAACAGTTTAATATACAATACGTACAATTATTTCTTTAATTTCGCCTCTGTCACAGAGGTTCATTTGTGACAAGAAATTTAGGTTTTATATTCTATCGTATTATAATAGTTTTTCTTTGAGAATTGAAACATAATGACTTCCTTCTCATCTTGTTACATATCTCTTAACGTTTTCGTTAGTCCTTACTTCTATCAAGTAGATTCTCACTGGGGGGCACTCTTGTAGTGTTTGAAGGTTTGGGATGTATTTTACACTTTTGACAGGCGGGGGCTTCGAGGCCTAAGAGAAGGAACCCATGTGTACATGGCAGTGTCCAATACGGAGTTGTTTTTATATGATTTTTTCCTTCTTCGTACTAGTCGCTCATTTCTTACACTGATTTTTATTTCCAATAGCTTCAGTCATTTTCTCGTCCAACCCGTTTTCTAGTTTGCTTTTTTTCGAATGGTTTGCCTAGTTTTACAATTTGATATATAGGATATAGGAGGATATAGGTGATATCTCCATTATCAACAAGCATGCATACATTTCATTTTCTAAGTCGATAATTAAGATTTTTTTCATGTCCATTAAAATAACTTTAAATACATTTATAAAATTAAAAAAGAAGAAATGTGTTATTCTGTTTTACTAGAAAATATATAAAATTTAAAACATAAATCAATCGATTCAGACAGCAAGAATTATCATGTTTTTTCAAGAAAATAACTCAAAAACTATTAAATTCTAAAAATATTATGATTCTATATTGTCCTGTTAGGGAAAAAAATAATGATAAATTTAATTATTGATTGAAGCTAGAATGATCCATCAATATTTTACTAACAAAGAAAAACAGATTCTAAATTTCTCCATCAGATGCGGTAAAAACAAAGATTAATTAATAGCTGCCCCTCCCAACAGTAGAGTCAGGCAAGAAATTGTCGGGACAGGCTATTAGAAAAGTATCGGCTCTCAGTTGCTCAATATAATACCCCCAAGGTTTAAAAAATAAATGTATATCTATATATAAAATTAGAATAAAAAGTATTGAAACTACTAAATGGCTTGGTTACTGTCAAATAACGTGTAACATAAAATCAAAAAAATTGTTAAAGGATAAAGCTTTAATGTGCTAATTAATGACAAACAATTTTAGCAAGTTTTACCAAATAATTAACATTAAGAAGTTCTTGATGACATCTGTTTAATTATTTTTTCTATGTCATTATCCAGTTACTATAGCGACTTGGATTTTAATTAGAGAAGTAATGCTTTTCTTCTATGTGTGTTCTTTGTTTCGTGTTCGCCATAATGAAAGGACTACTTCTTCCATTTTTAATATTTTAAATACTTCTAATAAAGTTTACTACTTTGATTTTAAAAAATCAAAATTGTACTCTATGGTTTGCTATTTAAATTAATCATAGACGTGTCAGAAAATAACAAAAAAAAAATTATTTCGGAATCATCATATAAAATTAAAAAAAACAAAAAATTTCACTGATGGTAATTTTGAATTACCAGGATTATCTGAGGACGACCTGTAACTTCAGTGTCAAATCTAAAAATAAAATGGGTCCAGGAGGATCGTAAAAAGCCGTGAACGTAAGAGGACAGATTATTTTTTAATTCGATTTTTCAAGTATCTTAATAAAATCTCAAATTTTAAGATATAGTTTTATATATTTCCAGTAGAATCGAATATCACTCGCTTTCTACATTTTAGGAATCAAGATACAAATTTTGGTCCTTATCTGTCGAACACTCTTTTTAGCTTCAAATTTTATTTTATTATTTAATAATTTATTTATTGTTATTTACAACTGTATACAAATATATACAACAAGTAAATTTGCTGTAGGTGACATAGTGACATGATACAAACATGTCCAGAATCTACCCACTTATAGAACTCCAATAACATTTCTAGAGAAGAACTCGAGGCCATCTTCTTTTCAAACGCCTAGGAGGACTATCAGGTAATGAAGGAGAAGCCAGGTTAGAAACAAGTGGGTTTGGGTGGTTGAGAAGTTTGTCATGGAAGAAATGGTATCTGGTTCTGGTCAAATCGGCAACATATGGAACATTGTGGTCTTGATGAATGACTTGATTTGTGACAAAGTAAGGAGCGTTAAGGATTTTACGAAGGATTTTGGACTGTAAGGATTGGATTCGGGAGGAATTTGATGGTTTAGTGGAGCCCCAAAGCTCAACTCCGTATTTCCAGATAGGTCTTATAATAGTCATGTAGATCAGTCTTTTGTAATGGATTGACAATTTAGACCGTTTGTCTAGTAAATTTTGTAATAGTCGGAATCGACGAGCAGTTATCTATCTTTTTAGTCTTGTATGAGGGTTCCATGTCAGTCCTAAGTAACGGATGTGTTCGACAGGAATAAGAGGGGTACTGTTATTAAAGGATACTGTAGGGCAAGAAGTCATGGGTTTACGACAAAGGGTAAATGTGATTTGGAGGGATTTATTGGAATTAATTTTAATCCTCCAGTTTTGGGACTATTCTTCAAGTAGCGTCAAATTTGAAATCGTACACAATACTGACACTCGTTAATCCAGTTTAGTCGACATTTTCAGAGATAAATCTGGTGTCTTGGTCGTATATTTATCAATTTTCAACAACTAATTTTGCTTATTTTGTTTTTTAATCGTTTAAAATGATTCATCATTGACAAAAAATATATAAAATATAACCCTGAAGCCTAAGCCATTTAGAAATATAGAATACAAGCATTAATTAATCCCGTCAAACCCATAAATTTCAATATTAGTTGTTACATTGTATATTGAATTATTTTTAATATATTAAATTGTTTCTCATACTATGCTAAACATCAATATTTAAGTTTACCTAGTGTCGGACAGCTAACCAAAGATTACTCTTAACATCTCCAACCCATTCGCAACGTCTTTTGAACAATTTTGCTCATCTCTTAAAGGTACGAACGAACATTGGCTTCGTGACGGCCGCTTCCCAGTTTAAAAAAATAACGAAACAAGATGAAAAACATAAATAAAACATATAAGAATATGTATAGCTTTAAAACGCTGACTGCGCCATCACCTGTTATTTTATCTAAGGGATTCAAGGCCAGGTTTCATAACTTTTGGATAACAAACATGTAAGATTCAGGACACGAGGCTACCTGTCTATATCTGTCCGTGAATACATAAATTATTATACGATCAGATATGACAACGAGTTGTGTAATAAATAGTGACTAGTTATAAGTATATTTAAGACAAAATAACAGTTAATTTATATCAGATAAAAGCATAATAGAAAACATCTATCCAAAATGTATTAGGGAGACAGAAACACTTGACTATTACGTTCTTAACTTTTTTTTTTGTTACAATCTCTTTGGCCAAACACCTATGGATCTGAATAATACTTATAATTACGTTTTAAAAATAAGTAGACAAGATTAATATATTTGTGAAATGAAACTATCTTTATAATTTTATCTATAAAAGAAATTAAGTAAGAATAATAAACTGGAAATAAGTTTGTAGGTATGCAGTACTTTTTGTATACTTAAAATCAATAGTGAAAGTTGTAATTAATTTCGGAGTTTTAAATTATGTTCCGGAGGTTTAAACTTGTACATTTAACTATTAGAAAAATCAATTTATTACTGTTTAAAGTCGATACTAAACGGAACAATATTGTCGTTAACATGGTTATTAAATAATAATTCAATGATGTGATTAAGAGGAACAATAGTATAACGCATTTCTTCAAACTTTAAAAATTATTATAAAAGGAAGATGGTACATGTGGTGACAAAATAACTCAAATGTTAATTAAAGCATTTATCGTGAGCCAACGTTTTGCACCACTTTGTAGGCCTTCATAAGGGCTAAAAAAAAAAATAATAATGTTACAAAGTAAGTGAATAGACAATATGAAATATAAGTAAACTACGGCATGGCTAAAAATGATAAGAATATGAGAAAATTTATATAAAAATGAATAAAGTACATTAAAAAGAACAAAGTAAATTGCTCACTTTTTTTTTTTTTATTTTGTTTCTTTTTAAACAAAACAAATTGTTTACTTTTATATGCATTTTTTAATATTTTAAATAATTTTAGCCATACCTTAGTTAACTTTTATTTCGTTAACTATTCTCTTACTATGTTACATTATTTTAGTTGTTTGCATCTTTTTTTTTTAGATTTGATGAAGCCCTACAAGGTGGGGCGAAACGTTAGCTCACAATAAATAGTTTATTTTCTATTTGAGTTATTTTGAACCCAATTTCCTTTTGTATATTACATACCGTCAATTAACAATCTTAAAATTTTTAAATTAATGTCGGAATATCCCGTAATTATATTTGTTTTAATCTGAACAGCAATTTTTTTTTCTTTAGGTTTTCTCTAAAAATCGATTATAATTTTTTTCTCTTCTGAAGCATACACATACTGGGCTCTTTCAAGTGTTTCGTTTTCTAAAAGAATAATATCTTACACCGAGTTCGCACCTGAAGTTCTCAAAAACGACACAAGATTCTTAATTTAAATGCGATTGCATTTTAAAACGGATTTAAAATTATTGTTGTAATCGTCATACTCTACTATTTTTGTATTCTAGTAACAATTTGAATATTTTAATTATTTGACTATTTTCGGTTGGTTTTATAACTAAAAAATTATAACATTGAAAATGGATCTTAAATTGTAGGAGTGTGAAGTGTAGATCATTGTATATAAGCAAAATGTAAGCTTTTTAATATGTATTAATAATATTAAAGTTGGTTTATATATTTGTAATATTTTTTTTTTTTTTATTAAATGCTAATTGTTAGGATTGTTATTGTATGCTGTATTTCTGCTACCATGCAGGTATTTACTCTATAAATACACTACTCCATGACCTTCATATCCCTTTTGTCCTAGATCTCATACCAACCAAATACTAAAAATTCCATATAAACCTTTCTAATCATCCTAATCATTTGGTTAAATCCTTACCCAGTTCCATCTATCCTTACAATCCTGCTTAAAGGTTCAAACGGCAGAAGCCAAGAAACCTTCTGTAAAATCAAAATCGACAATTGGAGTTCTGGCAACAATGGCTCATGAAGAGTGTTTGTGGCTTTAGCGCACTTACTCAGCCTCCACAGACTTATTACCAGAGATGTGGTATACTGGCTGCGCTGGTATCTCGAAGAGTCCTGCTCTACTTATCATACGTGGGGGATAAAGGAGGCTCGGGGATCCTCAGGTTGAGATTGTAAATATAATTTATTAATTATTGGAGAAGTTTGTCGGGGGGTGCGGTCAGCAAAGAACAACATAAACAAAACCATATTTATTTATTTTATGCCGACATTTCAACCTGAATATAATTTATATGATATAATTATTTAAATATAA
>NW_027108521.1:20785-45086 GCF_000696795.3 Halyomorpha halys
ATTTTATTTATTTATTTTTCTGTTTATATCGTGTAGAGATTTTATTTATTTAATTTTATTATTATTTTATTTTCGGTATGGATGTGTTCCATTAGCAATATTTTTTTTGTAAAAAAAAATAAATATACAAATTGGAAGTTTGTGACATATTGTAATAATACTCATCAATTAATAACATTTTAATATTAATTAATTAAAAAAATTAATAAACTATTATTACTAACAAATAGTAGTTGTATATATATTATTCACTTGTCAAATCCCTCTAGTAAATATAATTAAATTATTAAAACTAAATTTCGTCTAAATATTTTCGACATGTAATTGTCATATCATGAAATAAAAAAAAGAAGAAAATGTTCAAGACGTAATCCAATCACGTTATAGGCAATATTATCAAATAAAGGATTGTGAAAGTATAAAGTAACAGTTTAAAAGTATGGATATTTTAAGCAGTAATTGGAAAAATCAAATTACATTCTGATAAGCATCTATCTCGGAGAGAAGTGCCGCAGTTAAATCTTTCTAATGTGAGTTACGTGTTACAGTAAATATCGAACGGTTGAAATAAACACGGCTGTGAAAGCTTGTTTATTATCGCATTTGAAAATAAATGTCAGTTTTCTTCGTCCGCTTGTTTTTTCCTGTTTATCTTCCCTAAAACGTTTTACTACCGTATTCCAATCTCTGTGTTAAGCTGAACTCGCTGGACATAGCATACTTTTCTCACTATAGGAATTAAAATAATTATTTAAAACACAAAATAAAACGCTGGTTAAGACAGCGCGGATTCCATCCGGAAAAGCATATTTTTTTAAGGAATTGAACATGTCAATGTTTTCTAACAAGGATACAAATGTTTTATATTTTCAAGTTTGGACAATGTTATGTGAGGTAGGATTTTAATGTTTCTACAATATTTCGACGCAAGAAACATACAATCCACCCCATAATGTATGTTTTATGCTTTGCAAATAATTTTAATACTTAGATTCTACTTAACAAGGAAATCATTTTCGGTGGTCCTAAAACTCTTAGTAATTAGCTAATTAATTTAATAAAATAATGAATGAGGTCTTATATTCGCTTATCACTCCTAAACGGCACATCCTAATGGAAAAAATAATAACAGTATTAAATACTGCTTCAAATGAGCACCATAACACATTAATTTGGTCTAGTGATATACTGTAAACGACGGGGAACCAAATTTTGTGACAAATTGTAATATACTAACATATCGCTGTACGAGTTCAACAGTGTAGCATATCGAAAAATGGTTATCATGAGATAAGCAAGTAATCTCATCAATAAGGGTAAGATCTATAAGATATATCTGTGATTATGTGTTTTGCTGTACCCTTAATGCTATGATCACGTGCATACCTCAAAATAATCATTTTTTGAAATGTAACCCTGTTGAACTGTTCCTGTACAAAAAAAAATAGTGTAAAACTTATTAATTCTGTCTAGTGATATGTCGTAGACTGTAAATTTAAAAACATATTATTTTTTCTATTTTTTTTTTTTACAAATAGAAATATAATACTATATGTTAGAAGCACACCTTAACACAGTAACGCCGTTATAAATGGTTAAGAAGCTAATTCGAATGCTGAAGTAACTAAATAAGGATTTTTTTTCGGCTATAAAGTCTAATTGGTAGTTCCTAGACCAAATCTTATTTTAAAACAATTTAACATTTTACGTCAAACGAAAACCCCAATTTAAAAATTCGGTCTAGTAGTATACTGTAAAATGAGAATCAAAAAGAACAAATTGTGTCAAACTGAGATATCAAACTATATATGAGCCTATCTTAAAATGGAAACGAATTTTAAAGTTACTATACCTAACAATTAATTAGGAGGATAAATTAACGAATTACGATAAATTTTAAATAGTGCTTCCTAGCAAAATAATTATGGTAAAAGAAACAAAATAATATTCAATTTTACGTCTAATAAGAACCGCAACTTATAAATTCGGATTACTAATATGTCATAAACTGTAAAACAAAAAGAAAAATTTTTTCCTTACAATTTTGTCAAAACTCAGACATCGAACTATAAACTAGGCAAGTCCTTCTAAAAACTGAAACGTACTACAACGTTACTAAGAAGCTAATTAGTATGTTGAAGTAACCAATTATGAAATTTTTGGTCTTTTTATTCACCTATAAGTTTTAAATAGTAATTCCTAGCAAAATGTTATGGCAAAAAAAATATATCTATATATAAAAAATAATAATTAACTCTGCATGAAAAGAGTATCGTAATATAATAATCTGTCAAGTGGTCATAAACCATCTGCTAAGGTAGTTGCTTGAGCCCCAATGGCTGGTCTAAAATGCAATGTAGTCCATATTCAAGCAGAACAGATGGTTTGTGACCTTACCACTCCATATAATTATTAAATTATAGCCCTCATTTGACACACAACGTAATACTCTTTAATTAGCTTTATTATAACTTTTTCGCTAAGATGAATCGTTTAGGGAGTACGGGCGGGAAAAAAAAAACCAACAAAAAAAACTTAACTACATTGAATTTAGGAAGGACCACCAGGGCCCTGTTTCGTAATAAAGTACAAACTAATACTATTAGTCTTGTAGATTTATCTTAATTGAATTATACAAACTTGTATAATAGTAACTTGTACTTTAGTATTTTTTAATTCCCGAAATATCACTAATATTCATACCTATCATGAAAAAAATAAGTATTAGTGTTATTACCACACTAGTTTCTACACTTGTACTATGAACTAATACTATTAGCTTTCATTATAAAACAGGGCCCAGGAATACGTTTCCGTGTTAAGTCTAATCGAAACCAATTTTTAAAATTATTTTCAGATGCATGCTTAATGGTTTTGTTCTTCCAGTGTTTTTATACTAATACTAATCCTCATAAGTTTTTTATATAAGTTTTTATACTTGTTATACTAATCCTCCACATAGACATGACAATTACAAAAATATAAATTTATAGAATTTTAAAACTATATACAGAAATATTGATTATTTGTTTATGAAAAAATTATAAAGATTTATAAAAAAATTATAATAAAAAAGTATAATTGCTTTAAGGTCAATAATTTTACAATTAAAATACAATGTACTTGATCCATATATTTATTTTCTTCTTGGACGTTTCATGGTAGAGTGTCCCCCTTTTCAGCATTATATAATTTAATGCTTTTTTTTTCAACAATTTTGGACAATTGTTAGTTTTATTTCTGCTTATAAATAAAAAAACAATCGATAGATAAATGAGTATTTAAAAATTATACTGTACTTACTTAATATGTTCAAATTATTTGTAAAATTTATAAATTTGAATTTTATAGCAACAACAATGTTTCTTGGTTAATGATATGGCAAAAATTGTTGATAGGTTATTAGGAGGGGTAGAGAGGGACGGTCAGTAGAGGTGTTCTTAGAAAATACATCATTTTTTTTTTATTTATTTTTTTTTTTTTTATAATAAAGAAAACATTGTTGCTAGCGCTAAAATGCCTCAGAGGCCGTTCGTAGCCTAGCGAGCTTATGCGCCAACTCAGAATGGTTCGAAATGAAAACCAATAGGGTGGCAACCCTAAGTCAGAAATGACTGAAAAAGGGGGTCATTAAAAGAAAAAACTATAATACTTCGTAATTCGAAGAAATCAGCAACATAATTTAAATACTTTAGAAATTAAAATATAATTCAGGAGATCTCAAGTCTCAACCATAGTTTAGTAGCAATCCTAAAAAAAAGTTTTCCAACTTCCACAATTCTTTCAAGGTGTATCTGCAGAGTAAAAAATTATTTTTTTTTTTAAAATATTGCATAAAGTGTTTTTTCTGAGTTATAAGGAGTCAGACCTTAAACGACGATATAAACATCGTAATTTCTTATAAACTTCCATCGCAGGTTTTCAGATTCATTTTTTTAACCTGGAATTTTGTCATTGGTTGTTGTTCGGAGTTTAAACCACAGATATTTCATTGTTACATCTAGGAGTTTTAATCTGATTCATCTCCTACCTACTTGATTGAACCTGACCATCTACTAGAGAGCCTGGATGACTTTTCATAATAGTAATTTCTAGTAATCGTACCTCCGATTCTATTCCTGGCCGTCATTCTTCTACCTGCGTTCCGAATGTTTTCCTAGTCAAACATCCCGAACTGTGCAAAAATTCCCGAGAAGATAAGGAAAATACTCATGCTCGTATACCATTACAGTTCTTTAGATATTACTTAGTATGTAATATTAAAAATAATGTGCTAGTAGAAAACAGAATTTATAAAAAAAAAAATATTAATTTTAGAACATAATTACACGTTTTTTCAATACAGTAGTTACAAGATATCTTAAATACGAACGGCAGAAAGATAACGAACTTTTTATCTTAATTACATCTAGGTATAGATATAGAAATCAGTAATAGAAGATGTGATCATGGTTTTTATAGTGATAAAAAAATAAAATTAATATTATAACTTATTAATTCGACTTATCAACTTAGGTTTGGATATTTTATTAAGTATTATTTTGCAAGTGTAAATATTTTATAAAGGTATTAATTTTACTGAACTGTTTATGTTTTATTTATTGATTTTTCACTGGTGACTTATATATAAATTGTTTTGCTTATTTGAATTTTTATTATTTGTTTTCATTATATTAATTTTTGATGTATTTATATATACTATTTATTTTTATATATTACTAAGTCAATTGTTTTATATCCTTACATATATATATATATCCTTGAGTGTGACTTTGTATTATTTTCGTAATCAAAAAATAAATAAATTATTTTGCAAGATCTCACTTAACATTAAATGGAATATACAATATAATGTTTTAATCGGAGAAAAGCTTATACGTAAATAAAACGTACTAATTTTGACATACCTAATTTTGACACCTCCTTATTGATAGAAAATAAACTTGATATTCAGGAAATAAATTATTTCTGACACCAGAAAACGAAATTCATATTTTTATGCAAAGAAATATATCATATAAAGTTATAGCAAAGATGAAAAATTAATTATTCCGAGATATCAACATTTGATAAAAAGCATGAAAAAGCTCTTACATCATTGGTTTATTTTGATCCATATTCAAATCAGACCACACAGTGATATATTGACCAAAAAATGCTATAAATATATTTGAAGGACTTAATTATTTTAAATATGGTAATCAGATAAATCTAAAATATCAATTATAAATCATGACTTAGTTCGATTGATATTCAATTATCATAAACATTGAGAAACATGTTATTATTGGAATTTTTAATCCCCATAAAATATCGTATGTATTGAGAAATTTAGAAAAAAAAAATATTATAATGGCATAATGAAATGGCTGAACTTGATTAAACAGAGAATTTATTCATTGATAAATGGAGCATATAAATTCAGAACGTAATTTGATATCATAATTGAAAGTGAACTTCAATGAAGCATTTAATTGGTTCCAAAATAGATGACTTAATATTGATAATGAAATATATAATACAAAGTACTTAACATATATTATTAAATCAGGATTTTTACAGGGATTTTTAAAAAAAAAAATTTATAGAAAATGATAGAATCAGTACAACTTGAATTGTAATTGATGAATTGAAGAATTGTAAACCTCAAAGATAAAGGTCTGTGACTAAAGATTAGCAGAATATTAAGTTGCAGAAATACATAACAGTAACTAGGACATTTTAAAATAAATTTATTAAAAATAGGTAATGAGAATTTATGGATATAAATTAATATAATAATGGAAATTTTAAATTCAGAGGCATCAACTTTTGACAAAATGTATTAAAAAGCTCTTGCATTAGTGGCTTATTCTATTCCGTGTTCACAAACAGATAACTACATATATTTTTATACATCAATAACTTCTCATAGTATTACAAGTTTCTAATAATAAATTTACATGGTAGTTAAGATCAAATAAAATTAATTGAATAGTTAAATTTTGATTAGATTATCCATCATTAAGAGCATGATTGTCATACGATCTGACAGATGTGTTGACCACTAACTTAAAGGAAATACATTAAAGTTAAAGTCTCATACGATTTATTAAATTATAGAAAGATGTTTATTGCAATCTCATAAACTTATGACTTATGCTCCGAAAGTACGGGGAAATGAAGGCAAATGCCAAGTATATCACAATTAATTTTAAAAATCACTTAGCTAAATCTGACAGATTTATTTTCCTTGAGTTTAAAAATATTATATATAGGGAGATTATAAATTATTGGCAATTATAAAAAAGAACAGTTTTTCTCTTCCGTACTGATTGTTAATTATTTTTAATGATTATTATATTATTTTTTATGACAATCATGGTTGATTATTACAAGTTTTAATAACAATATACATAAAAGTGGAACTTAATAATTTCATAGCATACTTGGAGATTAATTTCTAATTTTCTATCGATGTATGATTTTGCAGATTTCTGTAATATTAAAAGAATTTTTAGAATCCACTGAGCTAAATCTAACAGATTATTTCTTTTTTTTAGTTTAAAATAAAAGAAAGATTAACAATTCTTGCAATTAGGCAATTGTCATATAAAAGGACCCTTTCCTTTTAACTCAGCCCATATTTCGTAATAAAAGGGCAAAAAATATAACTAGTGTTCTTCTGTCCCTTTCTAATGATGTGTTTAAATTTCTGATAAAACTTTATAAAGAATAATTGGGAACTTAATGTACACACTTATATTTAAAGATAGTAACTTTTGGAAAAAAATATGTTAATTAGTTAAATGTCATGATGTGTGAATTGCACGATAGCACATAACCGATGCAGATTCATGGAATCACAATGATTAATTCTGTGTGATAAGCGAAGAGACGCCAGTGTTCAAACAAGGTGAAGGCCCTATGAAATAATATTTCCAAGAGGTGGAGAGATATATTTTATAGATATGGTGATAAGATATATCGTCCAGTAATTGAAGGGCAGGTAAATCGTTCGTTAATTTTTTCGAAACGATGTCGAATTCGATTACTCACTTTGACTCCTGTCCTTCTTCTTCAACTTGCTGCTGCTCTTGCCCATCTCGACTGGAGTGAGGTCTCTCCAAAAAGGCGGGAAAACACGACAGCTGACTCGAGCACACGGCGGGGCACACACGCGTACTCTACCAAGGTTCGGGCCAGACTGAGGCAGGAGTCCCATCTCGTAGCCTCCCCCACCAGTACGGTACCTCCGCACGTCAATGAGAGATTTTTATTTAAAAAGGCAACTATTTTAGTAATGTTAAAATTTACAATTAGAAAAATATTGGTAGGACATACACGAATATATGAGAGGAAAAAAAAGGAAGTGGCGTAAGAATTTATTAATATTAAAGAAATATATAATTATAAAACATAAAAATATTTATATACAAATAAATATAATTCAGAAAAAACGACCGCTAGTCCAGTTACTACGTATTGATGTTATATAAAGCGGTTTTTTTTTGTTTTTTTTTAATGATTTACTGGAAAAAGATGTTTACAATAATATTAATATATCATGCACATTTTTTAAAGAGTAAAAGTGCATCATATAGTACCTAAATTAACACATTGCCTATTCAAATATTAAATAAATGTTTGTGTATAAATAAATCAGAAAAAATAAACACTGAAAAAAAAAGATTTAAATCGAGAGCAGACTAAACAAATGATAAAATACAACGTAAACCCAAACAAATAATCTACCTACGTTGCATTTTCCAATGGACAGCTTAGCCCATGGAGATCTATGACTGCGCAATTTCTTCTTATGTGCTTCTCTTGTCGGAAACTCATACAGTCCGAATTGTCCACCGCACTTCTATATATATGCAATGAGTTTCCACGGTGCATAGGACGGATACAACACATAGCTCCATAATTTGGCTACGATTTGGTAGAGACCTTCAAATCAGCGTAACTTACTTGAGAACGAAGACAAACACAAATATGTCTAGATTTGGAAGTGACAAGATCTCGTGGATCATCCGTGGCAAACCACTTGTCTAGATTGACAAATAATGGATGCTCAGCGACAACAGACGCATTTCGTTCCCTGAACAGACCAGCCAAGGACCGAACCTCTGGGTAACTATTCGACATCCTGGAAAACGACAAGGTGATTACCCGTTCAGTCTAGTTGGCTCCAATAAGCTAGCTAGCTAGCCTCATTGAAATGTAGTTACATGAGGAATTACGGGTCTGGGATTATATTTCATCTTTTTGGTTTGTAGCCAGTTCTACTTTTGTAAGCATGTTAACCCGCTCGACCACCACTGTCTCTGAATATATATACAATACTCTAATAGTTACCAATAGTTATTATAGTTCTAGAACAATCGGCTTTTACAAAATGGCTGATAATTATAATTTTTGTGTATATTTTACACAAACGTATCCACAAAGTAGGTTAGAGAAAATAGACCAGGTTCAGACAAAAACTAAAACTTCCCCTTTGCAATACGTATGTCCTATAAAGATGAAATTATTAATCTTGGTTCCCTTATGAAATAATGGTTGGACTAGGGCCAGGTTAAAAAAATGCATGCGCTAAATGGTATATAAAAAATCATTTACAATACCTAAAATTAAATTTTTTTTTATTAACTCCAAAACAATACATTACTTGGAACATTATAGCCAATCATCTGAAAGATAATGAAATTTTCTACAATATGAAAATATAATAATATAATTATGACATGTAAAAGGCAAAGATTTTTGATTCATGTGTATTTCGTAAATATAAACCTGCGAAAGTTTAAAACTATTGAGAAGTAGAGGAAAATTGATGATAAAAATTAAATGTAATTTGTGCATTAGTTTTTGTTTTTTTCAATATCCATAAGCACATATGTGTCCTATAAACTAAATAATAAATGAACTTTATTTTGAAAATAATTTTTTTTTTACCCCTTCCTGGTCTTTTTTGACATGCGAGAGAGTGAGGGAAGTTAAGTTTTTATACAAATATCCAACTTACTCTAACCATGTTTTCATTATGCGGGACCACCACAGAATGAAAGTTAACCCAAGAGACCAGGTTCGAACAGGCACCACTACAGTCTCTAGGCATTTAAAGTTTGCGTTCTAACTCCTTGACTACAAGGCGCTCTTTTTTGGCGCATTAGCAGCATAAATGGTAATAATATGAGATATAACTGGTAGATTTTGGTAAAATTAAATTTTTCTTAATAAATATTTGAAAAATTGATCCGAAATAAAAAAAAATATACACATGAACTCAGAATATATAGTTAAATTTTTACTAGTCCTTAACCATTGTAATAAATCTATTCATAAATCTATCACGATATTGCTTAAAGATTTATGAAAAGAAGTTGAATCCGAGACCATTATAGAAAAATTATCCACATGTCGTTTAAATACAAATAATCTGAACCAACCTACTTCTTCGTTGTATTATTAATGAGGAAATGAATTTCAATTTATTAATATTAAAAAATAATTGTCTACTGTTGTTATTCAAGTGAAAGTAAAGTTATATAAGGAGTTGAACAATAAGCTAATTTACTTTTAAATAATTAAGTAAATTTTTGAACGTTTAAATTCAGTACCTAAATAAGATGCCATTATACAAATAAAGAAAACCGAACATTTTAAAGTTAGCGGGAGATCAAACGTTTTTGAGATCACACATCTATATTAAAAGAAATCGTTTTATGTGGGACGTTGACACTAAGCCTTATGCCACGATAAGATATATATTACAGGAAGGTACAGAAACTCTTCCAGTTTCGAAACTTTTAAGAGGTCTCCATAACTTAAACGAATCTAAGGTCATATCAAGATTATTACCTGACTGCAGGCCAGTTCCCTCCTGACCCCAAAACAGAAATATCGTAGCTTTAAAGATATTTCTTTTATATGCAACATATTTTTTAGATTGCCAAGGTAAATTTCTGCTACAGATAATGATAAAATATGGAACACATAACTTTATCAACATTTTTTAAAAATAAAAATCTCAAATAGTATTAGTTCATAAGATAAAATTAATTTAATTCATAAAAACTGTTGATTCATGCAACGCATAGTTAAAAGAACTACTTAGTAACCTAAAAAAAATAAATAAATCATCCAAAAGATATTTTATTAAGGTATTTTATTAATTTATAAAGTTTATTTAATTATAATCTTTAAATTTCTTTCTTGAGACTGGCAATTTTTTACTAAATAATTCAAAAATACTATCCAAATTATAGTCTCAAAACATTTATTTCATTTACACGTCCAACGTTTCGGCCAATTCGGCCATCTTCAGGGACAATCTTAATTTACTATGAGACATATCATTTAACCATTTTAAAAAAACTCCATACAGGCTATTCTGCCCAGGTCAAAACATTTATATCTAATATGTCAAAAATACATTAAAAATCACAGTCAAATTATTTCTCTTTTACTACTCTTTATACACTTTTATTGCAACTACATATTTATATTTTTGATATATAAATATTATATTTTTGACATATTAGATATAAATGTTTTGACCTGGGCAGAATAGCCTGTATGGAGTTTTTTTAAAATGGTTAAATGATATGTCTCATAGTAAATTAAGATTGTCCCTGAAGATGGCCGAATTGGCCGAAACGTTGGACGTGTAAATGAAATAAATGTTTTGAGACTATAATTTGGATAGTATTTTTGAATTATTTAGTAAAAAAAAAGTTTATTTAATTTAATATAACAACTGATATAATCAAATCAAATGATACCTAGACAGTTTTGAGTAAATAATAGATATAATCTTTCCGTAAAGTAAATTTAAATAAAAATAAAATATCGGAAAAATTATTAAAAAGTTAAACATAAAATAAAAATATTGAAAGAAATTTTATGAAATTCCAAAAGATTAATAATTAATAAATATCTGACAGGATATAATTATTTAGGAATATTAAATTAAAAGCGATTGGTCAAGGTTCTGTGAACAGTGAAGAAGCAAATCTTCACTTCTTACTTATTAAATTTCATTCTATTTTATTTATTATCCTTCATTTTTTCATTCATATTTATCTTTCTATAAATATTAATCAATAATTTTTTTACATTAAAAAAATAATGGCAAAATAAACTTCGTTGATTAACAAAAGTTTATATTTTAATATCCAATTAACAAACTGACAGGAAATCATTGGAGTAGAAATAAATATTTATTCAAAGCTAGGTTTTTACTTTCTTTTACAAATGAACTATATAATAATCAATAAGGAAGCAATTTAACTATGTTTATAGTTTCAGTTCAGAATAGATTCTTTTTATTACAAAAAATGAAAGCTAAGAAATACAACTAAGGAAATCGACGTAAGTCCCAAAGGGCTTAAATGAAAACTAAATAATTGAATAAACTTATAGTAACTAATAATTAGTTGTTGTTAGTGAATTAAATATTTTGATAACCTCACCTTAATAAGCGAATCAGATTTATCAGTATAAGCCTTCCATTTTCAGTAGGGAAACAGTACCTGAACAAACAAAATTTAAATTCTTATTAATATTATATTATAATAAACAAAAATAATTAAATATTTATTTTTTTTATAGTATCATAAAGGAAATTGTAATTTCAGAAATCAAAAGTGAATTTGAAATTTTAATATTTTTTTTTTTTTGAAAAGTTCAAATCAAACTGATTTTTATTAATTCCTAAGTATTAAAATCTACCAGAGCCGAGGAAAATGAGTAAGAATGATAAATGATCAAATTCATATCAAAATTACAAAAATAAATAAATAAAAAATATATAAATAAATGAAAATAATTGAATCTCTATATATGACTTTGAAAAATATATAATATATTTCTGAATAATTAGGAATAATTGTTTAATAATACTGGTTCACCTAAATATTATGCATGAGG
This sequence comes from Halyomorpha halys, assembly GCF_000696795.3. Taxonomy (NCBI): domain Eukaryota; kingdom Metazoa; phylum Arthropoda; class Insecta; order Hemiptera; family Pentatomidae; genus Halyomorpha; species Halyomorpha halys. The sequence continues at coordinate 32,702 of NW_027108521.1, forward strand.
AGAAGTATTATTGGGTGTCGTTAGGCCAGCAAATTTTCAATACTCATTTCAAAAAATTAGTTCTTTTAACAGCTCACAAGTATAAAAATAAGCTAACTACCTATAAATCTTTTAAATATATGGTTCAGTTAATTTAACTCGATATATTACATTGGTAATATTCTCTATATTATCAATATATCACTGAAATGTCAATAAAGCTATATGAATATTCCAAGAAACAGGTTCTACCTAATTGTTATCCAAAGTAAATACACGCCTGTAATTTATTTCATATCATCAACGGAGAGAAATAATTATGAAGTAGACGATTATTTCTAAGAATATCAAAAAAGACGTATTTTAATTTCATTGGAAGCGAATCTTTACGCCGGATGACCTACATTTACTTATGCATTCCAAGTATTTCCGACGATATCGTTGTTCATCCCAAGGACTACTGAATATTATAGGCACAGTTAGTTTTAAGAAAAAATGTTTTTAGAAAGTAATTTAAAAGTTCAGTAGTACTGTCTAAGTAACTTAAACAGCTACTGCCTTCGAAAGAAATGAGTTTTGAACTTAGGATTAAGTAGAGGCGATAATTTCAGCAAAGTCAAGAAGAATTAATGGATAGTATTTTCTTTAAGAGGAAGGAGATCACGGGACCCTAAAACTAAAAATTACTCATACTTAATTGTGATGAACAATAATTACAAGATATTAAAAAAAAAATTATAAATATAAATAATAAAAAAAAATGGAAAACGTACCAGAAATCCCTATATAAGAAATATGACATTTAAAATACCTAGTAGATGGAATATATAAAAATTAAATATAAAAAAATTATAATTGTTTTATTTTGTACTGCTGAGGAAATTGTAGCTGAGGTAGTCGTTACGTCACCTTAGCAGCCACTTTTTTGCAACGCCAATGGTTCGTTTCCACGGTTAAATATTTAATAATTAAACAAATAAAAAATTAATTGTCATGTGTTTTTCCTGTTTTATCGCCATATATTTTTTATTTTCCTTGCAAAATGGATTAAATTCAATTTATATGAGTTTTTTTTTATTTGGTATTTGGAATCTCTTAACAATATTTTAGAAATATTTTTTTTTGTCGTTTGAGACACTTTGGATCTACAGAAGCCTAGTCCAGCTTGTGATGGACGTCATTTTAGGATTGCAGTCATTGCATGTCTAATTGCCCCGCGCAATAATAGAACCAAATCCGATACATAATCAAACTGAATTATCCAATCCAAAATTATTTATTTAAAATCCAGGCGGGGCCAAAAAATCGGACCGTTAGATGTGGGTACATAATATACGATATGTCTTCTAAATATATATTTTTTTAATCATTTATTTATTGTTATTTACAACTTTATAACATATATACAACAAGTAAATTTGCTGTAGGTAAGATAGTGACATGATACAAACATGTGGAGAATCTACCCATTGATAGAACTCCAATAACATTTCTATAGGAAAAGATCCCAAGGTCATCTTCTTTTCAGACGCCCAGGAGGATTATTAGGTAATGGAGGAGAAGCCAGATTAGAAACAAGTGGATTTGGGTGGTTGGGAAGTTTTCCATGGAATGAATGGTATCTGGTTTTGACCAAATCGTCAACATATGGGACATTGAGGTCATAATGGATGACTTGATTTGTGACAAAGTAAGGATTTTACGAAGGATTTTGGACTGTAAGGATTGGATTCGGGAGGAATTCTTCTAAATATGTTGTGTAGCTTTTGTCTTTTAGATAAATATATGTTAAATAAGCATTACTGTTTTTTTTTTATTTTTGTTAAATATAAATAACATAAACAGCTTAGCTATATTGTTTGTTAACAATTTATAATTATTATTCTCGTAGAGTATCAATGTTCGTATATGTAAGTCATTTACTGTACAGGCAAAAAAACATTAATGTTTATTTAAAAATTAATGTAATGTAAGTGAAGGTTGCCAAAAAAACAATTAAATATACTCTTATCATTATTATTATTACGTAGTTTCTAAAAAACGATCACATGAACTGTAAATATATTTTGTTTCCTGAGAGATTTTCAAACATGGATTTATTTTATTTTAAATCTCATTTTTACTACATCGGGTAAACTAAGTAAGCTAGTAGCACAACTATTTTTGGCTGTTATAAAAGACTAGTTTTTTTTTTAACCCAAACCGGTGGTACGTAATTAGGGTCCCTAATTTTTAAAGGATGTTAGTAATTCCAAAAAAAAAAAAAGCTGAAATAGAGGGAATGAGATGGTGTATCGCTATGAAGAAGTACACAGCCCTGAGCGTGAGAGATAAGGCACACAGGGGTCTCTCTTGTATCATCTATCAGCGCTTAAGCTTCTGGCCGGACCTGTTATCAATTTGGAGTTCAGGGAAAATCTATTTTTTTTTTATTAGCTACCGATTATCTATAATGTTTTACGTCGGTACCGCCTTCAGGATCTAGGATCCAGTTAATAGATTACACTATGTCTAGCTAATAGCTAATAGCTATTAATAAACCTGCTAGCATCCTAATCCTTGTTTTGCCTACATGGAATTTCCAACTCAGCAGGCTTTATAGTTCCATCAGGAAAAATGTGACTTATTTTATACTATAAGGGTGTACCAAATGATCACATACGTTGGTCTGAATGAAAAATGGATATCTGCCATCTTAACGCCACTGCAAAAAAAAAATAAATAAATAAAAAAAAAATACGTCCGATTCAACACGACATAGTTCAAAAATAGACGCAGAAATAAACCCGAAAAACCTGAGGCCTGTTTCATAATAAAGTGCAAACTAATACTATTAGTCTTGTCGATTTAACTTAATACAATTACACTGACTTGTACAATAGTAACTTGTACTTTAGTACTTTTTAACTCCAGTAATATCACTAATAGTCCTCCCTATTATGAAAAATATAAGTATTAATGCAATTACCACGTTGTTTTTATACTTGTACTATGAACTAATACTATTTGATAGGTGATTATCTACAATTAACGGTCTGCACGTTTAATAGTAATCGAGAAATCATTAATTTTTTTTCAAAAAATGTGAATTAAACATTTTACAACTTTATTTTGGAAAATATCACTAAAAATTCTATTCCTGCGAATACAATGGATTATAACCTATTTAAAAGTATTTAATAAGCTTCATTTTGAATACTTAAATATGTTTGTATGTCTAATTGCTTATGAAACAGGAAGATTTTCTGAAAATGACTTCTCTTCAACAAATAAGTGATGTTTTCAACAAAAAACTATTTTTAAACTGCTATCATCATGTAATTAAGGACTTGTATATATTAATATAAGTAAAGTTGAAAAATGTCTTAAAAACTATTACAAATATATAAGTCCGTAAGTACTCAGAATGAAGCTTGTTAAATTCACTTAAAAGTAGTTCGTAATGATTTTCGTATGAAGAGTATTTTCGATGATATTGGCTAAAATGAAATCAGGAAATGGTGACTGCTCGTTTTTCCAAAAAAAAAAATTATTACATGTTAATTTGGAAAAATTGTATCTCGGTCTGTATTTAACGAACAGTGCCATTAAATTGATCATATTTCCTCGACTTTAAAAAATATATACGGATAGTGTTTTTTGTGCGGTAAATAGTTTCTAAGATATTGAAAATTGAATACAAAATTAACGAAAAACAAACATTTTTGCTTCAATTTAATAAGAAACTCTCAGTCATCTGTCAAGGTCGAAAATTTGGACTGTTGCATTTTATGAGTACAGATTTTGAAAGTTTCAGCAGTAAACATGCATTATTGAACAAATTTAGTATCTAATAGAGACTGCAGGATAAAGTGGTTTGGTTAGCCAGAAAAAAGTACACTAAATAATAAAAAATTCAATTTATTAGCAACCAAAGATTCAAACCACATTGCCATCATCAGCTCTGAATAAAGAAGATACGTTTTAAACTGTATTAAGATCAAAAGATGAGAAAGGAAATTACAAAAATGATATGGAAATGAAATGAGTATACTGAAAAGAATGCAATTAAATATTAATCATAAATAAACTAAAAACATACAGCTAGAGTAATACAAATACAATTATTAATGAAAACGATAAAGTGATTAAAAGTAATGACAAAGGTGCTAAAATTAAACTAAGGAAAGAAGTGATGAAGGAAATACGAGTGTATATGCATAGTGTGTTGACAACCATTTGTCTTCTTCATAGACGAATAAAGATCGGAAAGAAAAATACTAAATAATAGAAACTGTCAACCAAGTGTTGGCAGCAAGAAATGAGAATTGAGAGGCGAAAGAGCCTAATAATGAAAAAACCGAAACGTTGATTTCTAATAATGATTTTTTTTTTCTATTTTCGGTACTTTTCTGACTGGCATACATTTTTGACAGTGTGTTGAACTGAACTCGCAAACTGTAGAGCAAACATACAAGTAGCAATATTTGTATAAATAATAGAAAATTACTGAACATACATACTATTTTTCGCAATTTAAATCAGTGAATTGTTAATATATGATGATTGACTCAGAAATACCGAAATATCTTTGCATTTAACAGTGAATTATTACCTTCATCTGTGATTGATGTGATTAAAGCAACTTTAAAAAGAAGTCTCATTCCACAACAGACACCATATCCCATCACATAAAGTGTTTAAAGTGTGAAAGTAGCTAGATGAAAGATCTTTCGAAGTTAAAAGAAAAATAGGCGTAAAGCCAATCAAGAAAGTTTAAGTCTATTTTCTATAAGTAATTGAAAAGGTTTTTATAATTATTTATTAGTACATAATACAAAATGTTTCAAAAATGATTTTCCAGATATCGGCGTTCGAAACTATCCTCAGAGTTTGGTAATCCTTTCCGATAGAGCAATAGAAGAAAATTTACTGAAAATGCAGTTGTTTCAAACTTTATAAGTTTGCGCGGCTTTATCCAATAAGTAAGAAGTTCGAAACAAATAAGTTCTTGCCTCTTATTATTTCCAAACAGGAGTACATATGGTTCAAGAACTTTTTAGCTTTTTTAAAACTTATCACAAAGAAGAAACTTTTATATCCTTTCAATTTTACATTTACATTTACCTCTGACAGTAAGTCTCGTGTACATAATGTAATATCATCTAGTATAGGAAGGAAGAGGAGACGAGATGTAAAAAAATAATTTTTCTTATCTAATTAAATTATTATATAAAATTAGAAATTTAATCCCATATAAATACTTCCATTTTTCGAAAAGAAGTTAGTAGGCATCTATAAATTCAGTAGATATCTATTTATTTTTTTGCTAAAATAAAGAATTTTAACAATGAGTATTTTATATTAGTACTTTAAGTGATTTATTTCAAGTGATTTAATGAATTTAATTACATAACTGGCAACTACAGGTAGTAAAACATTAACTCTATAGTTACAACAAAATTTAACCTAAATATTACTCCATAAAAATAGTAATCAACGAGCAAAATTAGTTATGAAGAAGATGGTCATGGTTGCGGTCGAAAGGGGAACAGAAATAGTTTGAAGCTATATCTTTTCCGACGTTTCGCCCGACTTTGAAGGGCTTCATCAGGGCTAAAAAGACAAAAAATTACTAAGAACATGTTGACACTCTAAGATAATAATATACAAAAAAGTAAATTAAAGTAGGGTCAGAATTATGTAAAAATAAGTTAAACCTTATAGTTTACGTAATTATTTCTATTTTAATCATTGTTTATTTTATATAAATACCATTTTATTTCTTCAGTTCCTTTATCTGTAAATAATTTTCATTTCACTTATTTTAACATGATTTAAACCCTAACTTAATTTACCTTTTTATGTAAAGTGGAGCGTGGGGTTGATAACTAAAAACCTTGATAACTAAAAACCGGGGTTGCATGCTTTAAGCGAAAAAAATGTTTAGCATTTCATTCTCTTTGTAATGAGCTATAATTAAAAAGTGTACTGTACCGAGATAGAGAGGCGCCAAAAATGAAATGATATCGAATTTTTGAACTTTTATCTCTAAAATTAATCGGGGCTGCATACTGAAGAGAGGGAAATGTTCAGAATATCTTTCTTTTTGAAATCAGAATGTTAGCGTATTTTTAAATATCTTTATTCGTGAAATTTGTGTACATTGTTTCATTTTCAGTAGAATGATGCAGAATGCGCTATATATTCATATTGAACAATAAACATAAAATATTAAATGTTCACCTAGGAAAGAAAATAAAAATATGCAAAACGTGCCCAGACTCCTGGCAAGGATAGTTTAGATAGTGAATTTGTTTTTCTATTTTTCTTAGACTCATTTGTAAAGTCTGCTTGCAAATTACTGTTCCCGGATGTTTATATAATATAACAAATAATCTCAATAGTATTTGTGGTGTGAGGTTTAGAACAGATGTGAATTGCAAATAATAATCTTAATATAGTGTTGTGTTATTTTGCCTTCAAAAATAATTCACGAAAAAAACGAGAGTAATAATTATAATCACGATTGTTAGTTATCTTTATTTATGTTATAATAATATAATAACTCTTAACCAATGTCCGATAATATCTGTCTGTAATATTCGATTTTTGTGCATTTGTCTTCAACATGACGCATAGAGATGATATTTCGTCCTTCCTTTTTAAAATTCTCAAAATTTTATAGGGATTGCTTTGAATTGGTTCTCCTAATTCCTTGCCACTTTCCAATCCTACAAGTCATAATTTCGCTGTCGAAGATCGCAAAAACGTACCGACGTTTTGGAACGTTACACACTTCGCATACACATACAATTATTAAACGTGATAGCCTTAAGTTGTTGGAAAGTATAGATTTAAAACTAAAATGAAATACTTGATGTAGTATTTTCCCAAATAGTATGGAAAAATAAATGAAAGAAAAAAGGGTGCAGCCGCAATGTGTACGTGTCATCGTGGTTCGCGTATAAATCACTTTTGTTAATAGGAACATTCTGACCACAAATCAAACAAGAGAAATTTGTTGGCAAATAGTTAAGAAAGAGTGAGGAGGAGGAGACGTAATGTGAAGAAATTATTTTTGTAATTTAATTTAATTATTATTCAAAATAAGGTACCTTATTCTATATAAATATTTCAATATTCGAAAAGAAGCTAACAGGCATCTATTTTTGGGGGGTAAAATAAAGGATTTTTAATAATGTTACTTAATCATTTCTATTTCAATTATTTTGATTAATTGCTCTAAATAATTTACATAGTTTATATTTGTTTTAAATAAATCCATATCATCGCCTTTTATCAGACCAATTAAGCGGCACATGCTTCACTAATTAGATATTCACATTGCAAATATTAGGAGCTCCATCATAGTAGACAAGAGAAAAGGCATACCTATACCTCTCATAGGGATCAGGGAGAAAGCAAGCTAGGAACATATGCGACATAAAGAAAAAAACAACCTCATGTGGACAAATCTTAACAAGACCTCTCATGACTTCCACCTATTCATTGATTTTCACTTACACCAACCTTTATATGGAATATCTAGGCTTGTTGTCCACTGGGAGTGGAAAACTGTGAACTGCGAAGCAACGAATTCGTGAGAACGCCGTTCGTACAAAATTATTCGAATGCCTACCGTCCATTGCCTCATTATTCGTCCGAATTCGCAGTACACGAGATGGCTCTTAAGAACGATTTTTCTGATGAAGGATTTTTATCTTTGGAACTGTCACCTTTCATTAATCGACATTTCAGACACACTCGATATCGAAGAAGACAGAAACTGTGGGTGGTACATTTACGCATAAAGAAATGAGAATTTGCTCATTTGTGATATGATCTTTAAATTTAAATCTACGATGAGCATTATTTTTCCTATTTTCGAATGAGAAAGGACACGTTTTGATGCATTCTTGACAACATTTCTTAAATTAACTTTTGCAGTCCGTTAGTTACTCTTTTTTCGCACTCGTTCGCAATAAAATCCGAATTGAACGAGATAGTTTCGCACCTGTTCGGACGAAAAATGATGAACTATACGGGACTAGTGGACGCAGTACCCCACCAAGCCACGTGTTTTCTTGCGAATTCAGAAAAATCGATTTCGCAACTTTTCGCAGCTTTCCACTCCCAGTGGACGAAAGGCCTTAGGCAGAGCATTCCGACCATGTAAAATTTTTAAATTGCGTTCAGGGTATCAAATAACCAACAGTCACAAACAGGTCTGTTGGTGTGTGAACAGCCCAGCTCAAAAATTGGATATTTAATGCTATTATACACATGGAATGTTACAGCAATTTTTTTCAAAATAAAATGGGTTTACTTAAGTGCGACTTTACAAAACCGTTTTTACACATTTTTTTTTTTATAATCTCAAAAACGATTTTGATTAAACTTATGTTAATGTAAAATTGGATCAATTCATTTAGATTTATTACTTCATAGAGGTTCATTTCATATTTTTTATTTATATATGCTTTAGCTTTCGGTATCTGAATCAATGATAAATATTAAAATTACTGAGAATAAAATTTTATGTACTAGATATGGTTTATTTAAAATAATTAACCATTTTTCACTGCTAGCAGTAATAAGAAATGGATAAATATGAAACAGTTTGGTAAATAACTAAATGAGAAAAATGCAGAAATAGATACAGCAGATTAGAAAATAAAAATTCGAAGACACCGAACGTGCCCGACCCCTCCCGATTATCAATCATATCTACTCTCCTTTTTGTTATATTTTGTTAAAACATATTCTAGGCTAGAATAAGTTTGATATTATTTTTTCGCACCAGAGAAAACATTTGAATCCTATGCTATGTAAGAATACTATGCATTATGAGACAACTTTTAAACTTATTTATCATAATTAGTGAAATTCATGTTAATTCTATTTTGTGCTTTTGAACAAGGAAGATTCCGGGTTCTTTTAAATGCGTAGATTCAATTAGAAACTGTTAGTTTTATTTCTTTTTATTTTATTATTTTGTTTGTAATTTCTTAACCATTATTTTACGCTATATTATCCATGAGTAGAGAAGGAGTAATGGTGGCAAACTATTATTAATTATAAATCAAAAATAACTTATGAATAAGTTTCTCAGTAATCTAACCATTCATAATGGAAAATACTCGTAGAAAATTATATCAATTACAAAACACTATTAATCATAAGAATTTATTACTTCCTAACTATGATAATGAATGTGACATGGCTGATATGGAGAATATTCATATTCCCTTGTTAATATAATATTTCTTGACTTGGTCAATTATAGTAAAATAATTTTTTTTTTCAATGATACTGTTCAGATGTTTTATGAATTCCCACATTTTAACACCAATCCCATTGGAGATAATAGAGCTCAAATTTGAGAAAAATGAACAAATTTAAATAAAAACAAAATCAACGTAGCATTTAGTAGGAAAATTATCTATTTTTAATGGCCTACTATCAGGTACCTTCCTTCAGCTCTAGGAGATATGTTGTTTATAATAGTCCTTCCTATTGAACAAAAATTATTTAAAAAGGATTTTTTAAATTTTATCTTTCGGACCATTTTATAAGACTAAACTATATATACTGAGAACAAGTTTTATTGAAATTGGCCTACACAACTAAACAAAAATGATTTTTATTTTTCTATGAAAAACAGAAAAATGAGCATAAAATACATACTTGATTTATTTTAGACCTATTGGTATAGATTGACTCTAAAGTTTCAATTTTTATTGAACAATCCATATCTCATGATATTTTTGGTTGAGTTAATTTGTAACTGGAACATTACAATAATAAAACACAGCTAACATAAAATGTGTACTTAATATGTAATAAAAACAGTAAACTTCTTTATTATATGTATTGATTCATTGTTTGAGACTAGTAGTATTTATTAATTATAATAAATTAGACGATTTTAGGCTCAAACTTACAAATACACGGTAACACATAATAATAACGATAATAGTTTAGTCACCTCATTTGGGCCAACTTCTAAAAATAATGCTAAAATAACTATATTCTTTACTTACAAGCTGTTTCGAACCAATTAATTCTGGATTCAGTTCAATTTTATTTATTTCGCTTGAATAGTGAGGCATCTTACAAACAAATTTTTTATTTCATTTTGTGTTTGCGGTATTCTATACCGCAGACTGAAGTTGATTTGTAATTGCTCTAATAGCATTAGAAAAGTTTGTAGAAAGACCTCAGTAAAGAAAGTAATCATAGTGTACTATCTTTGGAATACATCTAAATAAAATCAAAAATTTATTTTTTGTAGGATGTACCATAATTCAAGTAAAGCAGCGATATATAATAAATACATTTGAATTGGATCCAGAATGAATTGGTTCAAAACAGCTTTTAACTAAAAGATAGAAGAATTTACTTAAATACGTAAATATATAATATATATGTGTATATACATTATAATAATTATGTAATATATGATTATAATTATATAAACATAGGTAGTAATAATTACTATACTTTATAGTATAGAAAAAAATTTAAATAAGAAAAGATTTGAACATTAGAAGATTATGTTATTACATTAGATTAAATGTGATATGTGTTAAATTGTAAATGATGTAAAATAAGTCAATAAAAAGTTTGAGGCAAAACGGATTTAATTTATCATAACTGATAAATAAAATCTTGACGAAGTTTATTGCGTTATTAATTAATAATGTTAAAAAAAAAAATATTTTCAGGACACTTCAGAAAAAGGTAAAGTTTTATTATATCAGTTTAATTGAAAGTTGTTCCCGTTCGCATAAGATTATCAAATCTCTTCAAAGATCTCATAAAAATATATTAAACTTTAATGAAAATGTAAATGATAAAATTAATGGCCTACATTGTACCTGGCAATTGGTCTAAAGTAGGCGTATATTTTATTCCATGCGGGGTATGAGGATCGATTTTGATTGAAGTAATGCTTGGTGAAATCCAATTTCTCTGTATACTTCCGAAGCAGAGGTTCCGGCAATGTGTCTTCATATGTCATCCTGGCTGACACTTTATCCAGTATGTGAGTGCCTCTGATAACGGGGATATCCCTCCTTATACTAATTATGTTTACAGAATGTAAAACGCCTCAGGAAATACTGAAAAATCAACAGTTTAAGATAACCGTTGAATCACGTATTCAACTAATACAATACAATACTATACAATAATGTAGGAGAAATAGGCTTTAGGAAATCTTGAAATGCAGAAAAGGACCTAATTTCTTTAAATAAGAAATGTATCTTAATTTCGAATCCATTTTTGTTTATATTGAACATGAAAATGTAAAATATTTTACATTGTCATTCACAATATTAGATATTTAAATTATACATCAATAGGTTAACAACGTACAATAATCAGTCATCAATTTTTGAATAAGGAAGTGGATGGCCGAGCTTGTTGAGCCACAAACATAGCACTCTCGTTCCAGAAACGGTGCCGGTTCGATCCTGAGTAGAGTTTTATTTCGTGGAATAATGACTTTTCCACTCTGGCTAAAATAGCTCGGTAACCTTTAGGATAACCTGTCTTTTCAGCCAAAAAATAGAGAGCATACGGACTTTAAATACAAATTAAAAATAATAAATAAATTAGTGGATGAGAGCTAACTTCTTTATAGGATAAAGTACATTTAAAAGAGTTAAATTTGATTATAGTGTTTGTTGAAGCAACATTGAATAAAAATGTTATAATTTTATTAGTTCAGTTAGTTTGTCAAATCGATTTATTTTAACTATAAGATATTTGTTTACTAAAAGAAATCATGTGATTTTAAACAAAAGCGGTACGATCTTTAACGGGAAAGAAGAGGCAATCACCGATTGTTAGCAATGACGGCAGTTTTAGTTTTTGCAGCACCTTCGCAGGCTCCATGGTAAGACCATGGTAAACTCTTGGCGAAGCCACTTCCCCCACACAGGGGCCTCTATTCTGCTTGCTTCCAGAACATCTCAACTGTCATCTGGTGAGATCAGATATAAACATTAACGCATATTTGCTCAAGGCACATTCATCGAGAGTTCTCTTTTGTTCTTTATTGTAAAATTAGTTTAAGTGTTTGTTGTTGTTGTTGATTGTTGCTTAATGCCGAAAAACCCTCTAGTCATCAATGCCTATGGCATGATAAAAGTACAAAAAAAAAATGATAAAAATAAAAAATAGAAAAAAATTAAAAGTTTAAGTGTTTGTACAGGATTAAATTGATTTTCCTTTTTTTTATTAGTCCATACAATTGATTTGTTTTTACAATTCTTTCTTTTGTATGTCTATATATATTCATTATACTTTCTCTCTTTATAATATATAAAATTTATTCGTTAAATGTAGACTTCAAACATTTTTATGTAATTAATCTTTCCAATCCAAAAATAATTTTCCCAGCAAATATTCTACCTGT
>NW_027108522.1:0-382 GCF_000696795.3 Halyomorpha halys
TATTAACATTATTAATTTGAACCAGCTAACCAGTACAATAATTAATTTGGGTAATATCCCCCAATTTTACTCCGGGGAATACCTAAATTAAACAATTATTTTCTAATCATTCTATACATTATTTGATTGTTATACATTTATTCATCGGTTGTTATCTTGTTTGTTATTCTTAGCGCTAATGAATGCTAGAAATTCTTACTAAAACCGATGACACTATTCAATAAGTTGTCACATATTAGTGATTTTCACTAACCGCACCCTCAACCATCTTCACATATAAATTATAATTAACTGATTAAATTAAGAATTGAGGGGCCTACAACAATATGAGCGTAGCCCTTTTTATTACTTATATTAATTAATAATTAGACCGTATTTCCTG
>NW_027108522.1:8977-9906 GCF_000696795.3 Halyomorpha halys
AGCACATCATTTGTTTAAGAGAAAGTTATGGAAACTAAGATCGTTGAGAATGAGAGTTAAATAAGTCTCTGAAGAATAAATGGGGCCTCAAGAGTTGAGAAGATTTCTATACAAATCACGTGTGAACTCAAGGAAGTACTAGCTAAAGTTTGAAATTACTTTGGTAACAGTTGCTTCTTCGTTTAAAAGACGAAGTACCTTTTTGCTTTCAAGAACATTAGCAATTAATAACTGACTCTAATAAAGTAGTCTGGTCGCATCTTACAAAGATATCTCCGGGTTGAAATAAATTCAGTTCCTGACATTCAACAAAAGATGACTAGGCCGTAATGCAATCGGGAAAGATCGGTTGGTCTCGGCCTCAAAAAAATGTATCTCCATCGAAAATTCAAAAGACAATTTTTTTTACGTTTGCAATACTTCACCTTTTTATATATTCCATATACTGGAGTAAGTGAAAAACAATAAAAATAAATATATAGTTTCCATTTCTTAAAAAAATTGTACAATGACATAACAATTTGATACAATAAAACTAACAAATTGCATGAGGAATTACAAATAGAAACAATACAAGAATGCATCAAACATAGGTTCATGAAGTTTTTAATCTATTTATTTTATAAATTTATTGGAGAAGATGGTCGGGGTGCGGTAGACAAAGAAAAACATAAATAAACAAAAACATATTTATGTATGCTGACGTTACGACCTGAGTTTTAGGTTTTCATGAGGGCTATGGAACAAAAGAGATAACAACCATCATTTAGAGAATTATACATTATTTTGGAATTATACACTATTAGATTGATAACAGTAAAAAAAGAAATATAATATTATGTAGGTAAGTAGATATGTATAATATAAGAGATTTAAGTAGTGTCTAAACAACTAAATACGAATTTGAATCTACAAATCGAACAACATGA
>NW_027108523.1:0-1026 GCF_000696795.3 Halyomorpha halys
TGCAATTCGTGAATAATTACCGAAGAAAAACTTTCTAAATATCAGTTGAAAAATTGTGACAGTCTTAGGACAGGTCGACAGAATTAAAAATTCTAGAAATTAAATAATAAATTAAAATTGATATTTACTTTACAAATATAACATATATAATAACAATTTTTTATTTTTTTAGTTTCTTATTTAATTAAAATTTTTAAATAATGTTTTATTTAAATATACTATTCATTCGAAGAATTATAGTTTACATTATTATTAGTAAATGTTGATATGATTGGGTTGTGAAAGCTAAAATAAGAAATGTAAACATTTTATTGAATTTTTTCAATATGTTTTACAAATACTGCGCCAATTGTTGTACAACCTCTTGTGTTACTTTGGCTCTTTCTTTTCCACTTCTTACCTCTCTATCTCGGTGTAGCGTCAAGATACAATTTTCAATTATAGCTCATTGCAAAAAGGATGAAATGCTGAACATTTCCCTCACTTACAGTACATAGCTATGATTTTTAGTCTTCGAGATATTTTTATCTAAATGCAAAACACATCAATCATTGCCCACCAATACTTTTCAACACGGTTTCATCTCGAGCGTTCCTTTGCGTCATGAAATCAATTTACGCAATAAATATTAAGTTAGTTCCTTCCCAGTAAATTATTTCAGGTGAATAGTAACTATTTACACACATACATAGTGTGACGAACGATTGACAAAAACTTGAATTTTTATTTTTTCAAATATAATTTCAAAATATTATAAAGAAGGAATTTTGAATGTTCTCGTGGCTTTTGCCTCACGAAAACCCTTCCATCTAAAGAAAAAACATTACCTTTCGATTTATTACTTTTAAAAAAATAGAATAAATAAATGCTTGGAGGCTATAAAAATAAGTTATATTACTAAAAATCAAAATTTCAGAATTTGTTTTGGTTTAATTTGAGCCCTCTGAACAAGACAGAAACAAAAACTAAATTTTTTATTATTTTTATACATAATTTTAAGCCATCTAGGTACATTAAGACACTATT
>NW_027108523.1:1076-1805 GCF_000696795.3 Halyomorpha halys
AATTTGAGCCCTCTGAACAAGACAGAAACAAAAACTAAATTTTTTATTATTTTTAGACATAATTTTAACCCATCTAGGTACATTAAGACACTATTTTAGGAATTATAATCGTATATAAATAATGAAATATATTTTTATTTTGATTAAAAATATATTATTGTAAACAAGGTGGCGTCCTCGAAATTGAAAACGTAATAGTTCTTTCATTAGGCAAACCAAGGGAAATAGCATTAAAGTTTTTCCTTTTAGGATTTAATATTCAAATATTAATTATTTAAACACTATTTTAGATGTGTTTGTAAAATTTTTTTTTAATATTTTTTTTTTATATTCAGCATCTCGCTGAACGTGAAAATAGTATGTTTCAAATTTTTTCTCAGAAATTTGGATTTTGGTTCCAGTGGACGTTCTGATCATATTCATTTTTGTTTCCGTGTGCTGATAAGAAATTCTAGTTCTAAAATTAATGTGAGTATTTTGGTAAAGTTTCTGTTTTTTATCAAAATATCTTTAAGCAAAATTAAATCTTTTAGGTGTACATCAAGGTATAATTTTTCGATTTAAAAAATACATAAACTGAGATTATATTTGCTGACCTACTATAGTCGACATTGTCGCATAAACATGTACGGGTCATTCCACGTCCACTCCTTACACTTTTGAACCTTACCATCTCAGATTTTCTTCAAATTTCCTACAGGTATTGTACAGGCATATATTTGGAAAATG
>NW_027108523.1:2011-2644 GCF_000696795.3 Halyomorpha halys
ATATTTTACAGCAATTTATGTGCCTCAGCTTCGTGTTTCTTCAACTTAAGAAGTAAATCAAAAGTTTTCGCAAATTAAGCTTATTTAGCATAAAACGAGATTCTCAAATATTGCAAAAAAATTTAGGGTATGTTGATAGGGAGTTTATTACTATTACTTTAAGGTTATATATACTTTAATGTACATGTTATTAGCCAAACTTTAGATATCACGTTTAACAGCTGAAAATTTCAACTAAACCCTATGGTAGAGCCATCTTTAGACAAACATCGGAAACTTATTTGTACATTATTATTATTTTTTTTTTTACTGATTTATTTATATTGATTAGAATTATTCAATAATTATAACATTGTAAATCGTTTGGGATGCCATTTTTGCACAAGACCAAACAACCTACAGCATAAATTGTTAAAAGTTTATTAAAATCTAATTGTCACAATAACTCTGTAAGGCCCATGATGCCGATCTAGTAATAAAGATCGATAAAAAGTAATAATATAGAGTAATAAAGATATAAATAATTTAAAAAATGAGCTAACTTGATGGAAAGTTGAATTTTTATAGTTTAAAAATTGTTTATACTATATTAACAATTAAAAAAATTATATAAGTGCAATTGATTTATATTAT
>NW_027108524.1:0-3544 GCF_000696795.3 Halyomorpha halys
AATTCCCTAAATGTATACCTATATCTTTTTAAAGATCTATCTACTTTGTTTACTCTCATGACTATGTTTAGTGCATTGGTTGCTTGAAATCAATCTCATAGAACATACATCTTTAAATAATTAAAAAAATTAGTCTCTATCACAGTTAACAAGAAAATGCATTTCTGGCAATCTTAAAATTCTTACTAATTAAGAAATTAATTTAATAAAGTAACGAACTAGGTTTTTACTTTTTGTTTTTTCGCTTACAACTCGGCGAACTTGCCTATAGGTGGATTTATAAATCCTTGGATTTATAAATGGATTAGGATTTATAAATCCTTGGATTTATAAATGGATTAGGATTCATAAATCCCAGCAAAAACATTATGGTATAACGAATTAAACAGTATTAGATTCTGCGTTGAATGACTATCGTAACATATAAGTAGTATATCTTAAGCCGTTGTAATCCCAAAAAACAAATTTAATTTAAAATTTTTCCAAAAATGAAGTATAGTGCTCCAAGTGAATCCAAATCTAACATGGTATTTCTGGCAGTCTTGAAAAGGTCTGTAAATAATTTAATTAAATAATAAATTAGAATTTTGTTATTTCTTTAATCAGTTTTTTTCTTACAAAACCTCCGGATAACATTCGCGCTACTGGTTTTGACTTATTTATTTCTAGAGTTAATTGTTTATTGGTTTGCTTTGACGTCTTATTATTCAAACTAAATGTACAGACAAAAATATTAGATTTTTTCTCGTTAATTCGGGTATTGCTAATGAAAAGATCCTCTTCCTTTTCATTTCTGACGTATGGGAGGGAGGTGAGGTTTCTAAAAGTTACCACCCTATTCTAGTCCATGGTGGAGGGTCAAGTTTTCAATTACCATAGTATATTATATGGAAAAAGTTATGTTATAAAAAATTAAACAGGATTGAATTCTGCGTTGAATGAGTACCATACCATATAAAATTTATTAAATAGTATTTCGTAAACAGTAAGCCGTTGTAAACCAAAAAAACAAATTTAATTTAAAATTCAAACGACTGAAAATACAGGAAACTGCTCGTCGATTCCGACTATTACAACATTTACTAGACAAACTGTCCAAACTTCCAATCCATTACAAAAGAGTGATCTAAATGACTGTAATAAGACCTATCTGGACATTCGGAGTTGAGGCTATTGGGCTCCACTAAACCATCTAATTCCTGCCGAATCCAATCCTTACAGTCCAAATTCCTTCGTAAAATCCTTAATGCTCCTTACTTTGTCACAAATCAAATCATCCATCAGGACCTCAATGTCCCCTATGTTGCCGATTTGGCCAGAACCAGATACCAATCCTTCCATAATAAATTTCCCAACCACCCAAACCAACTCGTTTCTAACCTGGCTTCTCCTTCACTACCTAATAATCGCCCTAGACGTCTGAAAAGAAGATGGCCTCAAGATCTTCCCCTTTAGATATGTTTCTGGAGTTCTATCACTAGGTCGATTCTCCACATGTTTCTATCATGTCATAATATCACTTACAGCAAATTTACTTGATATGTATATATGTATACAGTTGTAAATATCAATAAATAAATTATTAAAAAAAAAAAAAATTAAAATTTCGCCAAAAATGAGGTATAGTACATGTGAATAAAAATCTAACACGACATCTGGCGGTCTTGAAAAAGTTCGTAATTAGTTAATTAATTTAATTAAATAACAAATGATAAATTTTCGTTCAAATAGTTTTTCATTAGCAATATCTACAATAATGAGGTCAATAGAACAAGAAAAACAATTTTTGAAGGATAATTTTGTGTTGAAATTGTGTTGTTTATATGGCAAGGGTAATTAGCCTACTAAAAAAGACAATTTAATGAATTATGACTATCCAGTGATTATGGTTGTCTCCTTGAAAATGGCATAATGGCCGAAACGTTGGAAGTTTTTCTAAAATAAAAAGTTGGTAGTAAAAGTGGATGAATGAAGTTTGTGTTATCATACCAATCAACCGAATTATTAATTTATGGTAGTGGTTTCACGTATAATTTAATATTCTTTAATTCGTTCTATTAGCAATTTTTTACTAAGACCCATCTTTTAGGGCTTATAGGTGAAAAACTGAAAAAGAGATCTATTCGAACATTAATTTCTAATTTGTCATTTAATTAAATTAATTACCTAATTACAAACCTTTTCAAGACCACCAGAAATACCGAGTTAGATTTCTATGCTCATGGAGCACTACAACTCATTTTTGGCAAAATTTTAAATTAAATTTGTTGTTCGGGATTACAACGGGTTCCGGTTTAAGGTATACTACTTATATGTTATGATAGCCATTCAACGCAGAATCTAATACTGTTTAATTTCTTATAACATATCGTTTTTTCTAGGATTTATAGGCGAAATCGCCGAGTTGTAAGCGAAAAAACTAAATGTAAAAACCTAGTTCGCTATTTTATAAAATTAATTCCTTAATTAGTAAGAATTTTAGGATCAACAGAAATGCATTTTCTTGTTAAGTGTAATAGAGACTAATTTTTAAAATTATTTGCAGATGTATGTTTTATGAGATTGATTTCTTGATCGAAAACAAAGCAGTAGATCTTTAAAAAGATAGAAGTATACATTTTGGGAATTGCCAGATTAAAAATTTAAAAAAAAATAATCTGTAACCCTGGAACCTATCGGTCAGGTCAGGTCAGGTCAGGGGTGCAGTACTTTGTAAGAAAGTACTGTTACTAGAACAACGGAAGTGCAAGGAGATGATCTGGTCAGAATTACGCTCGTTTTGTGTTATTATTAATATAAACCACTCTCAAAAAATCAATATATTAAATCAATAATCTGGCACTTGTTTTTGTTTTATATTGGCTTTGAAAAACAGCTATTGGAATAAGGAACAAAAGAAGCAGGTGGTATATGATCACACCACTTGATCGAATTATTTCTTTATGGTACTCGACGCATAATTTAATGTACTTTAATGTGTTTTATTGTAACTTTTTCTCTAAGATCCACCGTTTTAGACTTGTAGGTGAAACACTGAAAAAAAAAGTACTAAAATTTCTCATTACAAACCGTTCTAGGACCGCGACTAGGATTTTATTCATATTTATTGTTATAACTCTTTGGGAATATTTTAAAATTAATTTCATTTTTTGGTCTACCGCGGCTTATGATATATTACATAATACTTAACTAAATCTAATCTATACCGCACCCTGGCGAAGGGACGGAGGCACAATGAAAGAGAAGAGCAAAGATAAAAGAAGAACCATACCTCAATTTTCATAGAAAAATTCAACTGTTTACCACTAATCAACATCCAAGTAAAAATGTAATGTCTTTTACCTCTTTAACCCAACTGAAACACATGTACACCCTTTTGGCTAAACTCCATATCAAATCAATTTTTTTTTTTTACATTACCTTATCAAGACTAATTTGTTTCAAATCCATTTTAAATACAGTCCACCAATCAGTTTTACCAGCTTACCAATCAGTTATAATTAATTCAGGTAATATCCCCCAAGATTGCATTACAATAACCCCA
>NW_027108525.1:0-1534 GCF_000696795.3 Halyomorpha halys
TAATATTTTCAAGCTCTATTTAGTGGAATCTCATTCTAACGGACAGGAAAATTAAACTCAGTTTATGCAGCATTTGGTCTCTTTGTAACGTATATTAAATAAAATATGGCTCAATTTTTATGAACTTTAATAGCTTTACGTTCTTTTTTTTCAGAAGTTGGTCTATATTATTGTCAACGGTAATTGTATGCCAAGAATTTGCGTGAAACAAGGGAATTTAATTTTTTTTTCTACTTTATCATAATTGTATATGGAATGTAAGGGAAACTTTAAGGTCTCCTAAGTTTTGTCTTCCCTGAGATAACCAAGTCTCCCAAAAAAGGTCTGTCTCTCTGTGTGAGTGACGGATGAGCTTTAAAATCGACAGACCAGAAGTTCCAATTATAAAATAGATTTTATACTTTTTTGGGATTTTGAAAAAAACAATTTTAACGGTTTATGATCAAACACGGTAAATTAATGTAAAATTAAGTGATCTATCATGTCAGATAAGTTTGACCTCATTTAAATAGTCCGGGATGGCTTAAATGTGTGTTTTTTTAAAAAAACCTTTCTCTAGAGTACCTTTAATTTAATTTGCTTGAAATAATTAACAATTTTAAATTTAAACTTAATCAGACCAATAGAAATGAGCAACTAACTCGGACATATGGAATTGAGCTCTGGGGATCTGCCAAACCATCAAATTGCTCCCGCATCCAATCCTTACAATCCAAAATCCTACGTAAAATCCTTGATGCTCCTTATTACTTTACAAATAAACTCATTTACAAAGACCTTAACATCCCATTCGTTGCAGATTTAGCCCAAAACAGATATACGTCTTTTCATTCCAAACTCCTTACCCATCCTAACCCATTATTTCTTAATCTTACATTCCTTAACAATCCCTGTAATCCTCCTAGGCGTCTGAACAGAAGATGGCTTCTAATTTAAATTAATGCTTGAAGTGCCACCAATGGGTGGTTCCTTCCCAAGATTTTCAAGTGTATATGAAACATACAACATATTTACTTATTGTATTTATTATTTGTACAGTTGTATATCACATTAAGTAAATAAATAAATTAAACTTGAAAGGATTTCAAAATTAACTTTAAAAGCTAGGAGGAAAAATATTTTTACAGGTTAAAAACACAAAAGAAAAATGGTAACACTAAGTCTCACAACCTTACACGCCCACCTCAATCGCTGCAATGGTATAACCTCAATTCAGATTATAGCAGTTCCATAATTTAGCATTATGTACACTCCTAAATCCTCCCTTTGACTCATCCTTTTTCGTTTGGAATATTTTTAATAATACTATATATTCAGAGATCTTTAGGCACTGTTTTTCACTTCTTGTAAGACGCACTTAGTTTCACTCCCTCTTAGTTTCACATTCATAAAGAAGAGTGGGAAGGATAATAGTTTTAACTTCTATAATGGTTGTGACCAACTTTTAGGTTTTTTCCAACTATTTATAAACACATTTACACATTACACATACATATTTATCTATGAGCATTTAAACATACACTTTTAGCCGACA
>NW_027108526.1:0-1092 GCF_000696795.3 Halyomorpha halys
GACTGCAATGCCGCCCCAGCCTAAAGCCTCATGCAAGCTAGGACCTGGCCTACCCCTACCATTACGCCAGGCTCCAGGACACGCTGGCCAGCCCTTGAGGAACAAGGACGTCTTCTTACAGACATAGGCGAAGATTGCACGGTCTTCACCGTTTCGCCCACCGTACACCTCGACGAGGGAAGCGGCTACGGGACGAGGAAGTGACCGCTACAGCGAGACTTCCAACAGTCACATCAGATAAGCACATTAATCAGTCTATGAGACCCCCAAGTTTGTTCTGGAATCATATTATCGTATATAAATAATTTACAACTAACCCACACTAATATTAACTGCCCCTCCAGGGAATTAATCTGATAACAATAAAAGAAATAAATGCATGTTAATTAGCGAAAAGTCTCACGATTTCCAGCCCCCCTTTTCCACACATTAATTTCAAGCATAAAATTACATTCGGGACACCTGCAGTATAGCACGGGCAGGTCCCGATGTATACAGATATTTTGTTTATATTATTACCTAGTGATAACAAATCGTATATTTTTGTATTATTAAGGATTTAGGTATTTGGAATATACAAGGCTGCGTCCGTTTGAGAGATAAATATAACCACTCTCTGATTCTTAACATGTATACTTGATTACTTAGTAAGGGAACTTATATAATATTAGTATAATTTATAAAAAATATTAAATAAATTATGTAAAAGCGCCTGAAATTGAAAACGTCGTGAAACCCACTATTCCCGCCCTCCGTGGTAGCCTTACTTATCTGACTTTTTAAACATAAAATTATAGCGAGTAGGTTGATCAATATACGTCATGCCACAGTCTCACAAGAGGAGAGATCATAACACAAAAAAATGCAATCCTTCCCGGCCGGATCCGCCCCACTAAGACCACCAGAGAGCGACGCTCCTAAATCACTTGTGAAATATTTCCTTAAAACGCGAAGGAGAGACTTTAAAATAGTTCGATCGAGCAATTTTTAAAAAGCACCTGAAATTGAAAAAAGGTGGATTGCGTTTTTTTGTGTGTTATGATCTCATTTTGTGAGATTGTGGCATGGCATACATGGATAGTTCAATCGAGC
>NW_027108527.1:0-1553 GCF_000696795.3 Halyomorpha halys
TAGGATATTTCTTTTAAATATATTTTTATTTATATTCAAAGTCTTCCTAACTAAAATAATATCATGCATTTTATAACTGAATATTTGTAAAATATATAATAAAATAAACAATATTTAATTAATGGTTTTATGATATTTTTATAGATAAGTAAGTATTAAAATTATAAACATAAATATCTTGAAATTATTATTTTTGATTAATAAAACATAAATACCACAACACCACTATCAAATAAAATAATTTATTTCCAATATTTTCAGTCCATCAAGAGTAGACCTATATTAAGTAGGTTGAAATTGAAAACGGGCTTTTCAAGGTAATTTTCAACGCAATATGGAACATTTTGTTCTTCTCGTCTCTCCCCGGTTTTTAAACATATGCTTTATTGTTTTCTTTCCTGTTCAGTATTTATGTATTAATATACTTATATAACGTATATATTCAATTCTATTATATGTATAATTAGAATATTATGCGTATAAATATAATATTAAATGGTGCTTGTATACGTGTATGTAATTGTTCTTCGTGTATTTTTTTTTTGTGAAGAAGGTCAGAAAAAAAGAAAAAAAAAACAGAAATAAGAAAAAACTTCTTTATTATTATTTGAACAAGATAGTTGACCGTATGAAGTAGATTGTAGGAAGATAGTCCGGGTGGCGGTCAATAAAGCTATCAAAATAGTTCCCTTTTACTATTTTGATACCTTTATTGAATGCCACCCGGACTATCTTCCTACAAAAATCTTTTTTATTTTTGCCAACGTTTCGGGCTAAAAACAAAGATGATAACAACCATCACTTAGAAGAACATAAAAATAATAAACAAAAAATTTATAAATATACATAAAAATGAATCAAGTACAAAGTAGTTGATTCAAGAAGTAGTTGATTATAGATATCAAAGTAGTTGAATATAGAACAAAGAATTATATGAAATAAATTGTCAAAAACAACGTTTGAAATATAAAGAAATAAACATAATGACAGATGCGGAAGAAAATGTAAATAATGAGTAACGGACTTAAGATAATAAAATGTGTAAGTAGTGACCAAAATAATGGAAAGCAATCTAAATCACCATAATGGAATAAATAAAAAAAATGTATTATTTATGATACAATGGGCATCAAAGAAAAAAAGTACAGTAATATCTATGCTAGTAATAAATAATAGGTTACTATACATAATTTATAATAAATATTTAATCAAAATTATATTTCAGTATTGGCATTAAAAATGCAAAAAAACAATTTTATTTTTTTTAATTTTTTTTTTTTTTTATTATCTGGACATACGGAGTTGAGCTTTGGGGCTCCACTGAACCATCAAATTCCTCCAGAATCCAATCCTTACAGTCCAGAATCCTTCGTAAAATCCTTAATGCTCCTTACTTTGTCACAAATCAAGTCTTCCATCAGGACCTCAATATTCCATATGTTGGCGATTTGGCCAAAACCAGATACCGTTCCTTCCATAATAAACTTCTCAACCACCCAAATCCACTTGTTTCTAACCTGGCTTCTCCTTCATTACCTAATAATCCTCCTAGG
>NW_027108528.1:0-5527 GCF_000696795.3 Halyomorpha halys
AATAAATAAACTTTTGATAAAAGTGATTTTCATTATTTATCAATTACTTTGTTAAAATTTTCTGGAACTGTTAGATGTGTATATTAAGTGGTATTTATCATGCAATATTCTTATCTATAAATTGGTCACAAGAATTTAGCAGTGGGAAGAAGAGAACAGTCAGCAAGTGGGTAAGAAACCACCCCCCTCCACATATTCTGTTCTACTGACAAATTGTTGAACTCTAAGAGACATTTTTGTTTTCATTTTTTATAAATGTGAATGTTTGTTCAAACCAATCAGGTTGAAAAGATTAATTTCTTGAATTTATATAAGGTCCATTTTGCTACATAACCTTGTTTTGAAATTTTGAATGCAGTATTAGGAAAGGGGGATTGATTTCAGCTTAGTACTGTGTGGCTTTCCCCTTTGCCTGTCATATTCTTGTGGGTACGCTATAATTTTAATTTTAGCTTGCTTATTAACCCTTAGAGATATAAATCTATAAACATAGTTTTGGATATTTCCAATATAAAGTTACTTCTATTGTAATAAATCTGTTTTTCAGTGACGTGTTTATTATTGTTGTTGAAGTCCTGAGATGATTCTCGACCACACCCAAATTTTTCTCTTTTTTTATCCTTATTTAATAATATTTAAATATTTTCCGTATATTGATTGGTTTCATCTAATTGATATTGTTTTTAATTCTTTCGTCATAAATATGGGAAAAGTAAATATAAACAAATTTATCTTCTTTTTATGAATGCCTTGTTGTTCCCTTTTTTTTTTTTACTGGATGTGCTAATTTGTTTGTAACTGTGCTTTAATGTGCTTTTTTTTTTTTTTTAATATTGTTTACCTTTCCGATAGGCAAGTTATTTTTTAATATTTCACAGAGGCAAGCAGTAGTGGTGTTGTTGTAAAAAAGTTACTCAATCGATATTCTCTTCGCTCGCAAGCAAAAGGCTCTCGTCATCAAGAATCGAGGCACAAAAAAAGTTCTTCAGTTGAAAATTCAGGTTAGTTGGGTTTATTTTCATTATTTTATATTTATATTATCTTCTTTGCTGTTTTCTTTACAGTATGTTATTATTGTTAGATTTTTATTGAGTGATTAATTTTTATGAATCTGCTTGGTAATGTCGTAACCTAATGTCATGTTTGTATTTAATTTATAATCATAACATGTTGATGTTTCAATTTTTGAAATTGTTGATCGGATATAGTATTTTTTCAATATTATTATATTTATGAAGCAAGTTTTCTGAAACTTAGTATTTTTACTGCTAACTTTTGTATTGAATAGGATCCCATTTCTGAATTTTTTTATCAGTAGTATTCTTTTGTCATTTTTATGTTTACTTACATATTTACTTATTATTGCATGGAGGATTGATACTTATTTAGAATCATTGATCAGAATTTTTGATTTTTTTTTTTAATCATGAATGTTTATTTAATTGGTATTTATTTTCATCTTAAAATATTTCTTTTTGATTAGCTTCTTTCTTTGTGATTTTCAAATAACCAAGTAATTATTTTCAATTTTCATTGAAATTTGACTGCTTATAGTTCGACATCCTAAAACTCTTTAATGCTCCCGATCCCAAATCCAAGTGGAAAATACTCCAAAATTTATCCCTACCAGAATCCAATAACCTCAGCTCTCTTCCAATAACACCTGATGATCTCAACAATTATTTCACATGCCATGCTACTGATCCATCAGTCTTTCCTGAAATTCCGAATAACACCTTCAATCCTGAAAACTTCTTTTTTTCCCATATAACACGAAGAATTACTAGCCACTATTCTAAGATCCCATACCAATGATCATATACTGAACAACATTCCTGTTAAGTTTATTAAATCCTGTCTCCCAGTCCTTATTCCCGTACTTCATCATATACACAATTTTTCCTTTTCGTTGGAAAACCGCTTTAGTTCGACCATTAAATAAAATCCCAAATCTTTCTTCACCTAATAACTTCCGCTCTATTTTTCTCTACCAAGTTATCCAATCCCGCCGTCCATCATACATCTCTGATATCCTTCAATTTAAACACTCAGTGCATTCCCGCTCACGGCCTTCAGACTTATATGTAACTGCCGATCGAACCGCAACCTTTGGTAGATCTTTTCTCATCCGTTCCTCATCCCTATGGAATTCCATTCCTTCTTTCATTCGTAGTTCTAATACCCTTCCAACCTTCAAATCCCGTATCTTCAACCACCTTCTGTCCATATAATTCCGGAAGAATAACAATTGAAAGTTTCAAACAAAGTTTATATATTTTCTGTCCTTAATGTCTCAGATTTTTGTTTATTCTTGTAAATATGTACATTAGCAGATATTGTACCTTTCCATTTATTAGAGTTAGTTTCATTATATTTTTTTTTTTTCTATTACTTATTATCAGAAGTGTTTGTCATCTTATGATATGCTTTTACTTTATTTGTTCTATTCTTATTTTATATATTCTGTTAATTATTGTTGTTCATTTTTATCTTTTTAAATTTATTATTTTATTATATTTTATGACTTTATAATTTAATTTTTATTTTGTATTTCACTCCTGAAGCCTAATTTTGATGCCTGTATATTATTCTAAAGATCCCAGAATAAATAAAGAATATTATTATTATTTTTGTGTAACAAAATATTCTTACTGTATTAACTAATTCTGTCTTTATTGGTTTTAACTTGTCCAACATTATACTTATTAAAATCTAGCTAAGGATCCAGAATTGAAATATTTCTATTTTCACAGTTACTGACCACCATGGGCGACTGATGAGTGATTCCCAACCGTTACTGCTTGTGTTTTTCTTTATAACTATTCTTCATGGTTTTCAACTCTTCTCGCATTTAACTTGCCAGTTTAAAGTATTGTAAATGATAATTTTGTGGTTCTCATTTGAATTGCTAGGCTCTAATGATTTTTATTAACCTCGGTAAATCAATGTAAAATTAAATGGTCTTTAATATCAAACAGGTCTTATCCTCATTGAAACAGTCTGACAAGGCTCCAATGTTAATTAAAAAAAAAAAACTTCCTCTAAGGTACATTCCATTTTGTTTATTTGAAATCATTAACCATCTCACATTTTTACTAGCAATAAAGAACTTGGAGAAATATTAAACTATGAAAAGATTTGATAATTGGAGATAAACAGAAAAATATTTTACAGGTTGAAAGCATATTTCCAGAAATAAGAATAGTAATATAGACAGACGTATTATATAATGTTGTAAAACTAAAGATTTTAGAAGAAATAATGTTTGACATAATAAGTAATAGGTGATGGAGAATGATGAAAAACAAGGTCTAATCTAACACAAGTAACTTATATTGTTTATCACTTCTGGTAACAATTTTGTTTTTCATACTTAAACAAATTTATATACCTCTGAGGCCAAGTCATTTAGAGTTTATGTTGACTAAGTTATTTTTAATAATTGAAGATATCACTTATTGAAATTAATTAATTAAGGCTAGGAAATCTGGTGTGGCCAATTGGTTGGAACGTATTAGGCATCATTTAGTTTGAATCCTCGCACCTTGATATCCTGTATCACTGGTCCAAACAGAAGATTAGATCAGGAACCTCTTTTATATTATATTTTATAGGTCCACAGCTTGAATACTTGTGTGATTAGGGTGGAATAATTATTTTCAAAGATTTAGACATTATTTTATTTTAATGATCATTTTAACAATATGAATTGAATCTTTAATATCTCATAATTTTCTTCAACTCCTTTTTTTGCTGATAGTAATGTTTTATTCCTGGCCTCTCTTGTGAGAGGTTGGGCATATTTGTTAGTTGATAGAGTGATTAGAACTTAAGCTACATTCTCATTGTTAAGATTGTCTTAATAATTAACTGTTAATTGTAATATATTATTGTATTTAAGGTGGAGTAGGGTCTAGTAGCAGCGAAAGCGGAGAAAAAGACAACAAAGGCCATAGACGCACATCAGCAACCACGGGATCCTGTACTTCTACCAGGTATTCTTGTAGTGTTCTTTTTCTTAATTATTTTCATTTATAATTTTCAATAATGTACCTTTGGAATAAATTTAACATCCCTCAAAATTTGAGATTTTATATTTTAAGATTGATGGAATCTAAAAATTATATAATTAAAAAAAAGTTTGGTGACATCCTCCGCTTTTCTTTTGCATGACTTCTGAGCCTTTTTTTTCCCTTCAGATTTGGCACCAAAGTCAAGTTATGCAATGTCTTTAGTTCTTATCTAGCATTATATTATATTATAAATTATATCATATCAAATGTCAACTGTAATGTATTTTTGAAATGCCCATTCGCGATCAAAAACCTGATTCATAAAATAAAATCATCATGTACCTACAAAATTTATGTATTCAAGTTTCCTTTTTTCTAATCTTATATGTAATATTTAACCCCACCTTATTAATCTTAATATTGAAAACATGATTAATTTCAGTTCCTATTCCTATTGTCAACTTCAAAACTCTTTTAGAATTTGGTGAAAAATATGTTATGTGGGGCATGCAAATATAAAAATTAAATTGATTTCTCTAAATCAAGATGCTTTCATACATTTACTGTAGCTGTAGTGAGTGTTAAATATTTATGATACTAAAATTATGTTACAATATTAATCCAACATAATACTCAAATGCCTATTTAATATCTGAATCACTGATGTGCTGATGTGGAAAAAACAGTGAGAAAATAGTAAGTAAAAAGTAAATAAAAGAAAAAAATATTGTTTGAACAACTACCCATTTTAACAAGATTTCATTGTATATATATTTTTTAAGTAAACAAACATACTGTTATTTGTGAAGCTAACATTCTGTCAATTGGAATTTTCTAATGTTTTCTTCTCACCATTTGCCTGATTGTATTCTTTCTCATGAATTAACAAAATTTCATGAATGAAATGTGATGTTATGATATTTTTCTATTTAGTGCCTTTTCTTTTTAAATGTCTGCATCTCAATTGATTTAAATGATAAATTTTTACTATTTATTAAAGTAAGTATTAATTTAATATTTGTCAAAGATTTTACTAGTCTTTTTGTTCAATTTGTATCATAAAAGTTTATAATATACTTATATTATTTACTTACTTGCATCAAAGTTGTATTTCCTACTTCTATCCACCTTAGCTAGAATTAAACAAGCTAGTTTTATTTTCAATTATGTAATACCATAGGAACAGTTTGTAATTTCATTTCTTATTAAAATATCAGTGTGTTTTGTTGCAGTAGGAGGTGGGGAGGTGGTGGAGGAGGTGGATCGAACAGTACTAGTAAAGGAGATTGCGCCACTATGGCTGAGGAACAGCCACCTCCGTGTGATAATCCAACTCCTTCAGGTAATTTTAATTAATAGCTACTCTCATTAGTTTATTTTAGTAAATTTTTATTTCTATTAAACTTAGGTTACTGATTAATTTAGCTAGTTCTCAAATGAAAGTCATAAGTAAACAAAAATAACTAACAATGATAATTTAAACTTTTTAAAATGTGTTTGTGCGTGCGTGCATA
>NW_027108529.1:0-1536 GCF_000696795.3 Halyomorpha halys
TGAGACTGGGTATTACTGGAAGGACGTTATGTGCCAAAGGAGGGGAACAAATAAAATAAACAATACAATTATATACTGTCTAAGGGGACTTGCTCCCTGACAATCCCAATGAGGACTTGATCCCGGCATTTCCCTACTCTGAGACTTAGTATTACTGGGGGGACTTGGTCCCTGACAATGCCTAATGAGGAATAACTCCCGGCATTGCCGTAACATAATAATGTGTTGGACAATGGAAAATAAATTTAATTGGGATTTAGTTATAAAAACATAATCATTGATAAAATAAAATAATATATTTTGAGGAAAATAAAATAAAATAGATGGTAGAGAAATGGGTCGCCAAAACAAAAATTATATATAATAATGTTAGGGTGTTAAAATTAATTTTGATTGTGCTATTGCTGAGATGAGATGTGGATGATGAGGGGTCACCGTTTGTGATTAGTGAAAGATGTAAGATCCTCTCTTACTTGAGGTGAGCGGCAGGAATACAATATTGGTAGATGTCACCTGTTCGGCTTGTTGAGATGGGCCGGCCTCCGTGCTGGGTGCCCCCATTGCCATACTCGTCCTGGTTACCTAGACATCTTCCCTCTACGCGCTTGTAACAGAGTGAGGTCGGTTTTTTGGTTGCATCCTCAGGGTTTAACTTCAAGGGATTATCCCTACCACGGCTGGTTGTCCTTGTTTTCCCATATGGCGCCCTTTGTTATTTAAACATAAGCGTCCTCATTTAAACCTAGAATCTTTTAGGTTCAGCCTCTTGCCTGAACAGAAGTGATAATTTAACAGAAGTACTAACAACTGGAGCTTAGAAAATTAGCAATATATTGTAATTCAGTATTATATTTGCACGTGTAATTCTACTAATGGGTCATTCTTTCTATAATTTTCCTATTTATTCCCGCGGTCCACCAAATTGTCTGATTGTTTTTTTACAGCCTCCTGCAGCCAAAAAAAGACGAAAAATGACTTTACCTGATTTTTTTGTCGAATCCTGCGTCTACAAATAATTATTTAATTTTTTGCAATAAAAACATGATTAAAATAACTACTTTTTTTGAATCTATCAAAATAAGCAACAGATTGGTTCCAAATTTGTGGTCAGAAGTTTTTCTTATGTTTCAATGTTTGAATTTTGAGAAAATGCTGTTAAACCAGATAAAAAATCAAAATTGTGTGTTTTTTAACGAAAAAACATAAAAAACGTACCAGTTTACTAAAAAATTAATTACTCAAAAACTCCATTACCGATTTTAGGTTTTTTAGTCTCAATATTTTTAGGGCATCTGAAACTAACTGTGTTTAAATTTTCAGCCATATTTTTAAGTTTTATTTTTAGGACACTTTATTTTTGAACATAGAATTTTACGACTTTATTTTTACATCATAATTCAATATAATCTAAATTAACTTATAAAATGGACAATGTCTTCTAATTATATTATGATATGGATGTTATATTCGTGATTCCGTTAAGATTTTGGACTGATTTTGAAAAAGTGAATGTAACGATTTAATTCCGTTGCGCTC
>NW_027108530.1:0-13377 GCF_000696795.3 Halyomorpha halys
GGTTCCTTCCCAAGATTTTCAAGTGCATATGAAACATACAACATATTTACTTATTGTATTATTTTGTACAGTTGTAAATTACATTAAATAAATAAAAAATTATAAAAATATTTGTCAATTGAATTTTGCTTACAAACATCGATATAACAATCGAAATTTTAATTTTTTACTTTTGAAGCTCACGTTTATTAAAACTGGAGTTTTTGTTTCACATTTTGAGCATATTTGTACTTTTTTAAACGCTAAATAACTCCGAAACTGAGTGCTTGACAGAAGAGCTTGTCGTTTTCATTATTAAAGTCGATAAAGTTCACTGCAATTTGAGATGATAATGAACTCTTTATAAACAATACAATCTAAGATAAATTAAATAAATGGACTACTTTCGCTAAAAAGTCATAAGAAATCCATACTTGTCTCTTAGTTTGTAAAATATCTTAAAAAATATTTGATTAACTGAAAAAATTAGTTTCAATTTGAAGTAAATTTAATTAATTTTCATTTTAATACATAAGGGAATGTTTAGTCCCCATGGTTCTTTCAAAAATGCCAGTTACACAAAAACATTAAAAATTGGAATTTTAGAGAAAAAATTATAATTATTACATTATAATAAAATGGGGGAGTGGATTAGCTTAGTGATAAAGCTCTGTGGTACTACCTCCAAGGATCCTGGTTCGAATCGGGTTTTCACAGATAATGATTTATTCTGTTGAGTCAATCCTGTGGATTCGAGAACCCTCCAGGATCCGCCCAGTCTCATAAAGTGGGTACCCTTGCTTGGGATAAGTCTAGAAGTTAAGCGTGATTCTGATTGTTTTTTTTGTTATCCACCATTTTTAAGGGAACAATTAAAGTTGACCAGATTTTAAAAAATAACAGACGTTTCCAAAATTTGTCGAGTTTTTACCAGAAATGGTTAATTTATTAGAAGCTGTCTGCATCTTACAAGGTAAAGGTCAGATTATTATGATATCAGTGGTTCATAACGTCGAAACTTATATCAACTTCGTAAAAAAAAAAGTGCAAGCTATTCTCAGGATCATACCTCTGGAGTGAATTATAACAATTGAAAAAAGTACAAGTATTTTTTCTAAAATCCAAAAAAGCGATTTAGTATTAACAAAAGCAAACTTGATCAGTAAAATCATTTTTATTCTATTAAATACTTAGTAGTAATTCAAATTCTAGACCGAAAATTTGTGTTTACTGGGGTTATCTAAGATTAACTAACAAAGAGATACAAACAGCTACCTCATATTTACTTATGAATATGAATTTCGCATATGAAATTTTGTCCGAAAAACTAGAAATCAATTTATTTTAGCAAATGTCATGTAAAATATTACACCTACAAAGATAATATGATGAACTACTTTATATGTCATTAAACTAGCATTAATTTTATTGCTAGTAGACATCTGTATGTCTCATAGTTCCTGAGATATAGATTTCTCACCATAAATTCACTAACTATTGATTTTCAGTACGTTTTTTATAATATGTTGCTTTTAAAAAAACTATTTCTTGGAAACTATGAAACGTAATAATTACGGTTTTAACACATATTTTAGTAAATTTACTTTAGTTTCAATGATGTTCTGTTAGGCTTTCTAGTGATATTGGTAATTTTAACGATATGAAGCTCCATTTCTTTTTTTTTTTTTTAGTTTTGAAACAGCCGCCAGATTTTATTCCCCCTAGCTATACTTAGTAGACTAATAATTATACATAGGTTTCATTAAAGTAATAAAAAATTGGGACGAAATAAACTTAACCTCTTGGGCTCTTGTACTCATAATGGTCTTCATCGTCCCTGAATCGCTGGAATAATTGCATTTTTATGAAAGTGATTTTGTAACCCATAAAGTTGGGAGGTTAGTCGAATGTCAGACTCAACCCAGCCCCATAGAAATTACAAAATATTTATTACGATAATAAAATAATATTCTTTGTAACACCTTTATGTCCTGGAAAACTGCCTGTGCCTTTTTAAATAAGCTATCTGGAAGATCTGGTGAAAATATCTACACTTAATGTGCATAATTGATAAGATAGATTTTTAATAGAAACATTTCATTTTTAACAGTATTATGTTTGGAGATTTTTTTTTCCCCCGAGACCTCATCTGCTTTATTAAATTTTTTTTTTTTAAGAACTTCCAAACGAAGGATAAATGAATCCATTCTTTTTACATCGCCAATCTGTAGACGTGACCTCTTACTTGCTGTCCAATTTTCTTCGATATTGAATAAATTCATCCCTTAACTAAATGAAAGAAGAAAAAAAAAGAATGAAATGAGAGAGATTGGTGCCTGACAAAAGAGATTTATGCCTTGGAGATTCGTGCTAATATGAAAAGTTTGATGAAACATGGAGGGAAATGACTTGACTGAGGACTTGGATTATTCTTTCCCGAAGAGGAGCTTCCAAATTTGACAAATGTCTTTATTAAGTTTTGACAGAGACGGAAGTTGAAGAGTGGACCAGAGGCTGTAGGTAATTTCCTCAATCTCCTGAAGGAGGCTAATCTATCACGGCTCTTCAAGAGGTCGGTCCCCTAATTGTCAGGGGTCGAGGGGAAGGGGCGCTGAGGGGGGTGTCCAGGAGATTGCTTTGTCTCTTGGATATCCGCCTCCTCCTACGCCCTTGTCTATTTCTGATAGGCTATCGTTCCTCACCTTTGCTGTTATATAATAGTTAATACTATTATCTCGTAACTCTATAAACAATATTATTTCATGGCAAGTTTTACAATTAATTCCGATACCCAACTATATTTAATTACACATATTCCTTTTCAATAAAAACACTGGTTCGACTACAGATCTCTAGTAAATACTTCATCAAAATCAATTTCATGGACCAAACATACATAATCAAACCTCTTAACGAACCCACAGTAAGCAATTTAAAGATCATTTTCTTACACTAGTAAATTGCTCTATTTATAAAGACAACCGACAACATCATCTACCATATACCATCCAATACAATATAACTCAAATCAGCGAATTATTAGCACTTACTATTTTTTCTACCCTAACAAACAACCATTTTATTTTAATTGTATCCTCCGCATTATAGCATTCATAATGACAAACAGTTGTATACAACAGTGTATAAGTATAGAACACGAATATCAATTTTATAATTATTTGCTATCATGCAATATAAATTATTTATTTTCGAAGTTTTATTTTTATATATAAATCCATCGAGGAAGATTTTTATTATTGCTTTAGTTATTTAATTTTTTATAACTTACTTATTTTATTTTATTAATTGTTTGAAATTTGATAAATAATTTATTAAAATGTAGATTTGTTGCCAACTCTATTTGTTTTGGGCCTATACCCAAAGACAAATAAATAAATAAAAACTCAATCAAAACAATATTGTTTTCATACCAATCACAAAATAAAATAAAAATCATAGGGTTGCTGAAATACACAGCACACGGTCTTATTAGATAAAATATAAACACTAACACAAAGTAATCATAATAGGTACGATATTTACAACACAATACTTATATAGTCCTTTTTTATATAACTATGTTACATTATATATTTTTTTCCTTAATACTTATTTCACCCTCTGTATTCCACTGTCGTGTATTCGTACACCTCATGGCTCTCTTTTCCAGTGATCAGTCACAAATATTCAATTTATTGTACATGATTTATTTAAATTCATCGGCTCCTATAAAAACTTCTAATGCGTACACATTAAAAGAATAAATTGTAAGAAAACGAAGTTATAAATAAATTAATATGTAAACCTAATATAACAATAGTAATAGTAGAATAAAAAATAAAATAAATAAGTTAATGACTACTTAATAAGTTAAAAATTGACTAATTTGATATTAGTTACTGTACTACACACAATACATATTTTTTACATTAAAATTTAAAGCCCTTACGTTATGTTTCTTAAGATACGGAAATTAATTGGTGATTGAAAATTCTAAATATTAATGATGATCTCAAATATTTTCTATTTTAGTATTGATTCCTTAACCCTTCCTTAAGTTGGTTAGACTTGTTTGTATATTCCGCTGAAATAGTATTTTCGCTACATACGAGGTCAAAGATGGTATAGAGTGTATAGCGTAATATTTCATTGGAAATCTTGCGATATGATGGACACATTATTTATACATGATTGTGCAAGATACCGAGAAACATATTAAATCCAATTTTTTATTTCAAAACATATATCCACCGAAATGTAAAGTATTTAAAAAAAAAAAA
The DNA here is from genome assembly GCF_000696795.3 of Halyomorpha halys. Lineage (NCBI taxonomy): Eukaryota > Metazoa > Arthropoda > Insecta > Hemiptera > Pentatomidae > Halyomorpha > Halyomorpha halys. The sequence continues at coordinate 4,260 of NW_027108530.1, forward strand.
TTTAACAATACTAGAGAAGTTGTAAGCAGGCTACAACGGAAACTTCTGGAGTCCTTGTTTTTGCTTCACAAGTAGGGAGGAGAAACAAGCATGGTTCTGAGTTCTCTAGGCCTACTGTAAACAATGTATATAGAAAGAAATTTGTTTAAGTCTTTATTTTACTTTTTGTTTGATTGGTTTCTGCTTATTATTATTTTATCATCAAATTTATATAATTCTATAAATATGGTGCGAAAGTGCTGACTATAATGTAATACAACACAATAAAGAAAAATCCAGTTACCAACCTGCCTTCTACGCCACAACCCCTGATGAAGACCTGAAACTCTGGTCGAAACGTCGGCATAAAATAAATAAATATGGGTTTGTTTATTTATGTTGTTCTTTGCTGACCGCACTCCCCGACAAACTTAAATATTTGTAGATGTAGAATAAAACTAACTTTCTAATTCATTTTATTTATTCGAGGTGTAGTTGAGATGATTTTCTAGTTCTACCTATAAAGATATATGTATATGCCCAGTCTATATTGCAATATAATATTTGTTTTATTTTTTTGTTAACTGATTTCGATACATATCTGACCTGAACAAATTAAGCCTAAATCTCAATTTCTTAATTCATAAGATTGTTCATAAAAATTAATGAAATTATTATTCTCTAAACTAGCTTAATCCATTATGAATGTAAATTTTTAATTATTTTATATTAATTACATTTCCCCTTGAGGGGACACCCACGCAGCCGTGAATCGAACCCAGTTCGCTGAGAAGAAAAGAAGGAAGAATTATTTTGGGAGTGGGCGAAGGGAGGCCGGGACAAAGAGCGGCTGCTATCTCGGAGATAACTCCCTCCCTCCCCCAAGATCTAGCGGACGATAGGAGTCCCGAGATCCTATCCGCCACCTGGATTAAGTTCCAAACTGTCTTCCCTCATCTCGGCCCGCTTTCTGTTTGGGGCCCTTTTTATACCCCCTCTATACTCCAGATTAGCTAGCTCCAGATAATTGATACGTATCATTAACTCCGGCAACCATCGGTATTTTGCGTTTGTGGAATTCTTTTATTTGTTGCCCGCGGAAGGTCTACGGGTTGGGATTCCAGTGGAGATAACTATCTCATTCCTTATTACATAAGCCATTACCGGGCTTTATCTAAATCATAAATAATTACTATCCTTGAATTTCAAAATCCATTGGAGGAATGTCGCTTTTTATGTTATATCAAACCTGTTATCAAGATCTCCAAGAAAACCATTTACGTAACAAAATATTGAGGATGAAATGATAAATAAACGTAAATGTTAAATTATTAATATTGATTTAATATTTAACAAATATGTAATAAAATTATAACATATAGTATTCTTTATCGTATAATTTATAGGATGATACCTAGCTGCTTAGTGAATCTCGAAATACCCCTGGATGAAGTTTGCATACATGACTACATATTGATTTTTTTCATGTACGATAAATAATTAAAGGAAACTGATTCAATCAAAATATTTCAAGAAAAAACATTTTTTTGTCCTCAGAACCTAAAGGTAAATTTTTGTACATGCTGAGATCAATACATGTTCAATTAGAGCTGTGTCATTAAAGTTTTATTTTACCTTAATGTTGTTTAAAAAACCGATGAAAAATGGTGCAGTTGTCTCATTAATAATTAAAAACTACGAAGAAAATGGTAGGAGTTGAAGAAATAAATGGGACCCCAAAAGATATTTCTTTAACATTAACTCAATTCACAGTGCCATAAAACCTCTGTATACGAAGAAATTTTTATTGAAGTTTTAATGTATTTGATCCTAGAAAACAACCCTTCGTACTGAATTTTATTCCAAGTGAAAGAAGGGAAGCCAGAGACTAATTAGGGGATAATTTAAAACTAAAAAAAAATTTATTTAGTATTTTATAGAAATGATTACATGATTTTAGAAGAATAGTGCCAGCAACTATGTTGAAGACGACAACAAAAACGCCCACAGGTGTACATTTTTATGTATAACAAACATAATGGTTCTTGTTTTCAGGAGTAAAGAATTTTTGACAAACAAGTATTCTTCACATAAATCATAATTATTATATGTCAAAATTTGTATTATTCTTTTCAAATTAGTGTTATAAATCGATATTTTCAATAAAAATTAAAATTTGGTAGCACATAACCACCGAACATCTTCTCTTCAACAAAAATAAACATTTCATTAAAAATTAATTTTGAAAAAAATTATGATGAACATTAATTTCATCATATCTTTTAGAAAATCGACGCTTGTTAGTTTGGTCTGGCGTAAAGGCCTAAAACCTATTGTCCATCGACGCCTATGGATTATTGCAATTATATAGCTACACACATTCACTCATGCAGTAAAAAAAATAATAAAACATAAAAATATAATAATAGTAAAATAAAATTAAAATCGAAGAAGAGCTTTTTAAATATAATTTAAAAAGGACACGATGTGCTAATAAAAATTTAAACACCACCTGTGAAAGCTTATGATAAATTTGGGGTCTGTCTTATTCTATTTATGTTTATGGTTGCGCTAGAACGATTGCATCAGGCTATACTAATCAGGAAAAGGATTAAAATAGATGAATACACTTTAGAGACAATTGTTTGGAAATTCTATTTGATATAGATTTAAGGTATAGATATAGAATTAAATTAAAAAAATCAATGTGGAGATAACAGTCATAATTGTGATAAATGAACGCAGTAAGGTAATATGCTAATATAGTATAATACAAGTAGTAATACAATATTATACGTTTAAATCACGTTTTAATTGAAATAGATTTTTACCATCTTCTTTTTATTTAATTAAATTATATTTCCTTCATAAAATCAATTATGCACAATAATCAATGAATTGTCAATATACTTTAAACTCTTCAGATTGGTACAAAGCTTGCTTCTAATTCCTTCGAGTAATCTTCCCTAACGTTATCATCAGCTAATACCAGGCAGCTGGTGGTGGATCAGCCCTTTTATGCCTGAGGAACTCTGAGGTTTCATCATCGTAAAAAATATCGCGGCTAAGTTCATCTGATGACTATCATCCAGTGAAGCATCTGTTAGGGCGACGGTAATATTATCCTTTTAGATTTATTTTCACTTTTTTTTTCTTATTCCCACATGTTAAAAAACAAATTATACTTATATTTATTTTTTTTCAGTTTTACCTTCTGATCGGTATGCTATTTAGCTTAGTAGCTAGTGAAACCCAATTTAATATGGAATTTTATTTGCATATTTATGCCATTCTAACTTGGTTAAATTTTAAATTGTCAAATGTATTTTTGATTATATTGTAATTAAAATCTCTTAAACGGAAAGATTTAAAATTTTCAATATTAGTAGTTATTTAGCCAAGTGGTAATTAATTTAGTATTTAATTTTTTTTTCTATTCCTAATATTTTTTTTTAAACCCAGCGTACATACTGGTATAAAAAGAATATTTTAATTACTATTTTGCTTATGTTCACTATGATATATGTCTTTTTTTACTTATCTGATAATTGCATTTAGTGGAAATAATTCTTTGTTGACAAGTTTCTATTATGTACGGTTCAAATTTATTGATTTTTCGTTAAAGATTTATATCGATGCGTCCTTTTTGAAATATCAACGATTTATTTTATGCTTAAATGAAAGTAGTTGATAAATTTTATATCAACGATGTTTATACTAACCTCAACTATTATTTGACTTCAAAGAAAATCGGAGAAGCTGTCGAAATATTGGTGTCAATAAAATACATTTAGTGGCATAGCGTAGATTTTTGGTACGGCATAGACAAGCTGACTTGTCTTTAGTAATATTTGAAAAAATTAAAGTATACCTCAAGAGCAACAAAAAAGTAAACAGACAATCGTTCGATTCTCAATAGAAAATGAGAAAATAGTTTTGTGTTTTTCAAGCATCAAACTTTTGGTGGAACTGGAGCCTAAAAACCTATAAAACTATTTCAGTCTGGTAATTATAAACGGCTGCAAATTAAACTAGACAAAATATGTTTGTGGGAAGGTATGATTTGTCTATTAAAGCTATTAAATAGGGACTTCCTTGTGACTGACTATATGAAGCAAATTTTTGTTTTTCGTTAAATTGTGAATTATTTTTTCTATCATTCACCTACATGACTACGCATTTTCCACTTTTAGTAACATTTTCTTGTTTAGTAAGCTCAAAGTATACATAAAATAAGTTCATTTATGCTATAAAATATGTGGGTGTAACGAAAGAAGTACTACTAAGAAAAATTTAATTAAAAAAAAAATGATGAAATGTGAAAAGAAATCTAGTAATTTTAGCATTAGCTTTTATTTCATTACCAAAAACATTAGGTTTTTTTTTTTTTTTTTTTTGGAAAAATAATAAAGAACAAAATATTATTAGAAAAAATAATCCAATTTTCTAAACCTCTTGCGATGCTAGCTATACTACAATTTATAATTACCATAACTTAAATAGTTGAACGTAAGTACCAACCCCCACAATCCCAGAAAATTTTATCAAAATTAGATTAATGATTCGATCGATTATGTATTTATATTTTTATGTATTTGACTGCTGACAATCTATCAAAAAAATATGAAACAAAATTTGTTTCTTATCGAAAGCTGAAAGATTTTTGATTCTGGAGATTTTTTTTTTCAACTCCTGTAAGATTACAAAGCTCTTCTTTCTTGGGTGATAAGATTTAGAAAATAAAATGATTTAGATCACATTCGGGTTGTAGCATACTTAATTGATTTTTATAGAGTTTCTGTATACATCGACCATATGGGAAGAGTAAAGAACTACAATGCCCTCTAGAAATATACAGCTAAGCAGGATATGACGAAGCTAGACCTCAGCTACAAAAAATTCCCGCTGATCCGCAAAGAGACCCGTTAGTGGCTAAGAAAAAGCTGTATCAGCAAGAAAGGCTTCATACCGCCATTGCCCATCCCTCCCAGCATTGCTTCTCGTCTTCGTTCTTCGTATAATTACTAATTCAACTCTAAAATAAAAACGTTAACCAAGAAGCGATTGTAAACTATATAATTTATTTCCATTATTTTTTATTGAAGCTGTTTGAAAAAGATGATGGTAAAAAATTTATTTAAAGATTCTCCTGTTGGTACTACTATTCCTGAGGTATTGTTCGCAGCTTACTTAATTTTGTGTATCATTTTACTGTACTGAAAGGAAACGTGAATACCTTGAAAACCATTCACAATAATTTTCTTTTTTTATTGAGTTTACTCATTTAAAGTTTTCGCATTCATCCATCAAAAGTAGGTTGTTGTTTTTTTTGGAAAATATTGCATTTTTTAAAAGATGATGGTAAAAAGTTTATTTCAAGATTCTCCTGTTGGTACTACTATCCCTGAACTATTGTTCGCAGCTTACTTAAATTTGTATATTATCTTACTGTACTGAAAGGAAACGTGAATACCTTGAAAACCATTTACAATAATTTTCTTTTTTTATTTAATTTACTCATATAAAGTTTTCGTATTTCCTTCTTTGTTTCTGCATTCATCCATCAAAAGTAGGTTGTTTTTTTTTGGAAAATGAAGAAAGAAAAAACTGAATTTTTTTAAAAGATGATGCACTTTTTTTTTATAACTAAATAATTTAACTATATTTATAAACTACTTCTTCTTCCTTGGCGCTACGGCCTGTATGTTCTCAGCGCCATCACAAAGTTTTTGGCAGCTGTTCTGGTACTCATCCACCGTTCTCCAATTTCTCATTCCCAGCAGTGCTCTGGCATTCTTCGCCTCATAGTCCTTCCATCACAGTTTTAGCCAACTTCTACTTCTAGCTTGGTACAGATTTCCAACAAGGAATAGTTTTGGACTATACCCCTATGTATTTATAAAATACAGAACATGGAATTATAAAACTTACTTTTTCATATATTTTATTTAGTTTTTGTAATTAATATGATTAATAATAATAATATAATATTGAAGCATTAATATTCTTATTATAAAACGACATTTTCAAATTCACCATAATCAGAGGTATTACAATCTGACACGGGACTTTGCCAAGTTCTCGTTTTCAGATATTACTGTCCATGGGCTTCAACCTCGTCTGCTCATCTCAGACGCTGGTGTCCTCTCTTACTCCTTCCTTCCAATCCACCGACAATAATGTCTTAATGGGTGAGTCGCCACCCATTCTTGCGACATGACCGCAATACTGAGTCTTGTATATTGTACTATATACCGTTTCCCTATAAATTTGATAGAACTTTTTGTTGTGCCTCATCCACAAATGAGAAAAGCTATCGGAAATTTTCTGAATAAATTCAATTTTAACAAACGTTACTAAAAGAAGCTAATGAATTTTCGGATTCTACTAAAGCAAAATTCAATTAGATACGGAATGAAATTTTCATAAAAGTATGAAATAATTACATGTAAATATTTTTAAAAAATTGAGTCTACTCATAGATTGTTCCAATTGTTGATTGACCCAGATTGGTGAATCTGAATCTATTGTTGAAGCAAATTTTCTACAAGAATATTAATAAGTTAAGTATGCATTCCTTAGTCAGTGATAGTTGTATATTCGTCATGTCCCGTTCTATTAATTGCGGTGATGGCAAAGATTCTAAGACCGAAATATATCTGCCAGAGTGCAGCTTCCGAGATTAGAACAGATTCTGCGAAGAACCAACCCTGTACGTTAGTGTAGATGATCTAATTGTTATCAGGCTTCCTGCACCAGTGATGCACTTCTCTAACATTCCCATCAAATCTCCCTCTGGTGTCACCAGTTCCAATAGTTTATCTTCGTTCATATGAATCGCAAAATGATAATTTTCCTAGTTACTTCAACTTGAACAATATTTCGGTATAAGTTAAATAATGAGCTTTTACATTATAGCGATAGTTATTCATTGCCACTTCTGACTTTACGTAGTGAACCATGATGAACCTTCATCACCTACTTAAGGTAGTCGCGAAAATAGTCACTGCTACTTTACGTAGTTCCTGTTACCGAACGGTACTCAGTTGGTAGCCTCGCCGTTCTCGGAAGGATATCTGGGTTGACCTAGTCTTCTCTTTCCAGGAGACCGTTTTCGTAGGACCTTTGCCTGGAATTCATCCTGATTACGTGACTAGGCTACAACAATCTATAGTTATATACTTTGGCATATGCTCAACTACAACTTATTATCAATCATACAAATATAAACATATAAGAGCATTTTTCTATCATGAGTTAATGTATCCACTCTTCAAAAATAAAGGATTTTTCGAAAAATCAAAATTATTCAAACAAAATGTAATCAGTAATTAGCTACTAAAACCCTCTTAAAGGCTACACCCAAACACGTTTTGTTATGTTAATATTCTATATGTGATGATAATAATTATATTTTTTATTACTTTTGGAACGAATCTCTTCAGAGAAATAAAAATTGGGCTCTTGTGCCTTTAAGTAAAAAGAATATACTAAAAGAGTACATAAAATAAAAAATACAAAAAATTAGAATTCAAAATAAAAATTTAACTTCTACTAATAATAAATTGAAAAAAAAATTATTGAATAAAATATTACCGTTCATTTATTCCTCTTTTAAATGAATACTATGAACATCCATTTACATTTATTAAACATTCTTTATTAATTGAATAAAGGATACAATAATATTTGAGATGAATATGTAAAATATTGATAAATATTAAATTAAATAAAAAATATTTTATAAAGTAGATCTTACGTACAAAAAAGTTGGCCACCCTTGCTGTATATCACCATTACAATATAAACAACGTTGGATGCACCTGTTTTATTTAGGATCACCACTTTGTATAGGAAATGTTACGTTAACCAATTTACGATCTTTAAATGTAAAAATTATTTTATCATTTAAAATAGCCTTTAGATCCAGTTAGGTTCCCGAAACTGCTTTACAAACTCCCTAATTTCCATATTTTCACATTATCCGTTCCAATATCACTGATACATCCAAGATGAACCACAATAATTCATTGTGTTCAGATTCCTATCTCTTTTCTCAGTCAGCCGTTGTTCCTCAAGGTTCCTTACCTCATTTAGTTCCAACCAATCCTAACACTATCCTGACCACGTATACCGATGGCATTTGTGTACTCTTGATTGATAATAACCTGTTAAATTACCCCAAACTATCCAACTCATATCACAACCCTTGATTAACGGTTTCAAAACTGGAGGATTTAAAATAATAAATCCCATCAAATCGTCTTTACCTTTCGACGTAAACCTACTGACTGCCCTACAGTGTCCTTCAATAACATCACACTTATCCCTGTTGAAAAGATCAGCTACCTTGGACCAACTTAGGACAATTGACGAACTTGAAATCCTGATGCAAGACTGAAAAGACAGGAAACCACGAGTCGATTTCTACTGTTACACCACTTCCTAGACAAGCTTCTATTCCATTACAAAAGATTGATCATCGTGACAATAAAAATACCAATCTGGATATACGGAGTTGATGTGTAGATGATTTGGTCCGAACCATATCAATCCTTCCATTCTAAGCTCTTGAACCACCCTAAACCTCGTGTTCCTTACCTTCCTTCCTCTGAGGCTCCTAAAAAGAAGATGACCTTGAGACCTTTCAATGTTAAAATTTTATAAAATCCCCACAAGTATGTTTCAAGCAATAGTAATTAATATTACATCTACTAGATGTATTCCCTTTGTAATAAAACAATTGTAAATTTCAATAGATAAATAGAAATATAAACATTTAATATCACACAAAATATTCAAATCCTGTTGAAACGGCTTCACACATTTGCTTATAAATTGTATTCAAACGACTACGAATACCTATTATATTTCAAATCTTTGAATATTTTAAATCTTAAATACAATAATTACTCCATTATTTCCTTAGCAAATAATTATATTAAATAAATTAAAAATAAGATTTTTATTCTCAATCGTATCTCTATCCTGATGTATATGCTTTGATCATGGCAGCATTTCATATTTTTAATATTGTCTTATTATTTAGATCTGAAATGTCTCCACAGTATATATATATATATAATTTCCCTCCCTTACTGTCCTCTACTTTTCCTTAACAACCAACCGATTCACTTCT
>NW_027108530.1:14216-15933 GCF_000696795.3 Halyomorpha halys
ATTTACTCTCTCATTATTATGAGCAGAAACCTTATTGAAGAGTTCTGAACTCTTCTTCTCTGGTACTGGTACTGGCCACGACGGCTTCTTATCTGGTACTGGTCAGGACGGCTTCTTATGTGGTACTGACACCTATGTTTGGGGACCAAGATGGCTCCCCAGGCTTCGTACTGCATATCTTTGCCACTAGATGGCATCATGCACTTCCTTTCAGAAGTGAGGGGGGCCTTACTTAAACAGCCATTATAAGTATTTCATAATATTATCCTACCTTAATCCCAAATGATCACTCCATCTCCTTTAGGTGCTGAAGTTGATTAAACATTATCCTAGAAACGTCATATCGGTCAAATTTCTCGAAGGTTGGTACATACATACACAATACAATGCATTCAATACATAGCATGGCTTTCGACATCCGCTGCCACAAACTGCATGTCTGCTCTTTGAATCGTCACCCATTTCCCTCCACTTTGACTGAAGTTTGAAGGCTTCTCAACTAGGCAGGAAAACGAATCTTAATTATTTTTTTTAAATCCCTGCCTAGTCTTCTGACATTCTGACCTACTGGGGGAAGGATGGAAGGTTGTATATATAGGTTAACACTCTATTATTGGGTTGTGTATAGGTTACCCCTTATGGTATACACTATAGGTTACCCCCTATGGAGAGGGATCAAGTTTACATTCAGTGGGACCACGTTCCTGTTTAGTTAGCTTGCATAACTTGCTTTCCTTTTAATATCTGTCATGATTCTTCTCCATTCTCATTTAAATCCCACCTCTTTCAACATCTGTTAAGCCAAATAGACTCTCTTACTCATATCTTACAGAGTAAACCTGTGATCAATAGTGAATTATTCTTTTTTATTATTAAATGGATACTCCATGATGGCAAAGGTCATCTACATATTAATATGTGTATTAGATATCAAGTTTATCATTATTAGAGTTTTGTGATAATAAGGGAGATAAATGATGGACACCACTTAGTTTAAATATTTTATTATAAATTTTAACAATTTTACTATGACAACGCTGGTTTAATATAATATAGATATTTAACATTGGCCTTAGGAGGGAGGGATGTTATGTAATATAAAGAAGAAGAATTTAGCTAATTATTCAAAATATAATAAAGCTCAATAGTTAATTCAATCTAGAAACCAAATAAAAAGAAATGTGCACCTGAAGATGGTGCTATGTCCTCGAAAAGTTGTGATTTAATTAATGATTCCTGAATATTTCACTAAATCTAACTAGAGTCATCTTTGCGGTGCATGCAAGTATTATTATACTTACTTGAGTATATATATTATTAAATTAAATTTAAAGATTTAAATGTGATACTTATTGATTAATTCATTGTTTTAATTTCTTTTACTCCTTTTTGATTTTAATTTAGCTTTATCATACTAAATGACCTTAATGTTCCCTCTGTAACCGATCTTGACCGAACCAAATATCACTCCTTCCATTATAAACTCTCTAACCACTCAAACCCCCTAGTTTCTAATCTTACATCCTTTTCCATTTCTGACAATCCTTCGAGGCGCCTGAAAAGAAGATGGCCACGAGAACAGCTAATGTAAAATGTCATTAGAGTGCTACCAATGGCTAGTTTCTCTACACGCCTGTAACACTCCAATTTAACTTAGATCAGATTTACTAAATGTATTATAATGTACAGTTGTAAATAGCAATAAATAAATATTAAA
>NW_027108530.1:15983-17426 GCF_000696795.3 Halyomorpha halys
CTAGTTTCTCTACACGCCTGTAACACTCCAATTTAACTTAGATCAGATTTACTAAATGTATTATAATGTACAGTTGTAAATAGCAATAAATAAATATTAAAAACAAATTTAGCTTTACAATTAATTTTATTTTGCTTACTGACTTTTGTGAAAAAACAGTGAATCATAGTTATTCCATTGATTTTAATTTCTTCAATTCAATTAATTAATTGATAATAAATAAATTTAATAATTATTATTATTATTATTATTCATTAATAAATTCAAAATTACAACTTAAGACTATTACTTATCTTAAGCGTGTTGCGGCCTTCGGCTTTCTGGGTCAGACAGGCTTTGGCAGTTCCTTGCTTCCGCTGGAATTCTCGACTTTAGATTTCTCTTCCCACACTGAGGCGACAACTCTTCCTTTAGCTCTTGTAACTTTATGAATCAGCGTTAAAAGCACCCAGAGTAAGTCGAGTACCATCTAACATGTGGTGCTTTAAGAGGACAAGCTTACCTGATTTAAGATGTCCTAACAGCTTGTCCAGAAGTCTTACATGCCTGGTAGACACTCCACAATACACATCTAGATTGATGGCCCCTTTACTATTTGATCAGCCGGTAATGATCCAAGAAGAGCCAACCATTCGTTTCTGCGCACTTGTCACTGCTATAATGAATATTTTGGATATCTATAATACATAGTGTATAAAATGAAAAAAAAAGGTTTTTCATCACAATCGAAATTTTTCTTTCACATTTTATGTTTCGTTTTTGTAGATCCCTCTGCTCGTAGTCAAAATCAAGGGCGGTGTAACGCGCCTGTCTAACAATTCACTGGTTGTCAGATCGAATCCCGGTCCCACCCCGGCTTTTTTCAAGCATAAAATATTGCAAAATTCACTTACAACCTCCCTCGGACACTTGTGAGGCCCGTTAGCCAATGGGTAGCCTCACAAAAAAATAGGCGATAAAAAACCACGTCAAGAAACGCGAGGACTTAGATCTCCATGGTCTGTTGCCCATATAATAATAATAATCTGCTTGTAGTAAAAATCCCCTGGACAGCTCTGACACATATAATCTCCTGAGTTTGATAAAACTCTTAGAGTTTTTGTAAATTGGTACTTCGATGATCCCATATCAGTTTTATCTAATTCCATCCTCTACTTTCGTTTACGCTTACACAAACGCATATTTTTTTTTTTGTCATGCCCATATTTTGAAAATGGTTCGTCCGACGGTTGGCATTATATCAGAGAAATGTTATCATTACGAAAATGTTCCTCTAGTAATTAAATTAAATTTAGTCTATCACTTGGAAAGCCAATAAGAATTGATTCTTAATGATAAGTAGGCTGGAATAACATGTTTCAATTATTTATGACTTTGTTGTTTTTTTTTTGTTTCATTACAATAAACTATAACTTAAAATATATATATATAATAATACAAATT
>NW_027108530.1:17476-23011 GCF_000696795.3 Halyomorpha halys
CACAATATAATCCTAAAATTTATAAATATTACACAATACAGTTTTAGTTTATTTTTTATTTTTTTATTGTGTAATATTACATTCTGTCTTCTGTTTATAGGCAATAGTGGTAGGATTCTTAGAGCTTATTCATACGATATTTACAAATGTATAAATTAAATGAAAAAAAGAAGAAATAAAAAAAAAGAGTAAAAATAAATAAATTAAACTTAACGTAAAATAACATCTTAAATAAAATTATTTCTATCTTATCAACAATATTTACATTCAGCCTAGGAAATCCAGAACCGAGCCCCCCCCCTCATTGTGGAGGAAAGGCCAGGACTCCGGAAGGACATGGTGCGCACATAACCGCACTTTCAATACACTGATATTAAAAGTTAGTGTAGTATGAGTAAGGGCGCTAGTCGCAGACGTTCAGTAAGTGATTGGAGAATGGAAATATGTTATGTTTCAATATGATAGAATATTGTATACACGAATTCCAAATGAAAATTACACTAATAGATATTTCAGAATAACAGGGACTGTAGTAAAAATATATGTTAAATTAAAAAAAATTAAATAACGTATATGCCTGGAATGTTACAGCGACTTTTTGATTAAAATTGACCAATCGGAAATTTTTTCACTTTTTTAGGATTTGCTCAAGAACAGCTCTAACAATTTTGGCCTATCATTAAAATAGGCTGATAGGTCTTAAATACGGATTTAAATCAACTATAAAAGGATTTGATAACTACTCAACGAAGAAAATAGGATTTCATCGTTGATTAAATGGTTAAGAGTAAAATGTAAATTTTAGTTAACTGTTATGTGCTTATATTCCTTCCTTTTTTAGGGCTGAAAAGAGATTACTAAAAATAATAAGACTTATTATAAACCGTTTGAAAACAAAACATAAAATAAAAAAATGTATAATGTAAAGCATGTAAAATGTTAGAGAGTACTGAAAAATGGCGAAAAATCCATAAGTACAAGGTTATAATTTTAGTTTAAACGTTAATATATGACACATGCGTAGTGCGTTTTTCCATTTCTCCCAACTGAGTAATATTTTCATGTTACAATAGTTATTTATTAAATTTCACGCCTATATTTCTTCTGTTGACGGGATCACTCCATAAAATCATTCTCAGTATTTTCAATATTTATTTTACAAACATTTATCATTGAATAAATGGTTAAGAGTAAAATGTAAATTTTAGTTAACTCTTATATGCTTATATTTTTGCCGTACTTTTGCTACAGAAAAATGTGAACTTTTTATCTGGAAAATGATATTAGAAATACTTTGGTAAGTATTTGAAGGGGCTCATTCGGAAAACATGGGCGGAAATGTATTACAATAGCGAATAATATAGAAATATCTGTTCTGAAACCAGCGTGGATTACTTTAAATTCCAAATATTTGTTGTGTGCAGGGTGGTTAAGGATAGTTCTGTGATGTGAGCAGATTTTAAAAATACTAATTGGATTTGCTGAACATGTTCAAAATAGGATAATTTGAAAATTATCAATAAAAAAAAATCAGAAGCTGATGTGAAAAAATACATATGAAAATATCTTATCTTATCTAATTTATTCAATTTAAATATCTTATTTTCCACTCATCTTTTTTCTTTTTTTTTTTTTTGTAACTATGTCAAGTGTTTGTATTTTTTTTAGCCCTGACAAAGCCCTGCAACGTGGGGCGAAACGTTGGCTCAATAAAAATAGTATAATAATTTACTATTTGAGTTTTTTTTTTACCGCACTGGGACCATATTCTATTCATCGAAAATATCAATAGTTCTTGAAAAATACACCCATCAAGCCGATCGTGTAGAAAATAGTAGATATGTAATGTCCATTGCCAGAATGATACCTAAACAAAATATCATTTCTTTTGTTATTATAAAATAAAATCTTTTAAAATATTTTTGCTTGTTTAGTAAAATTGTTTTTTGATTTATCTCTTTTCATGTTTGCTCCTCAAGTGTTAACTTATATATTTTTAAATTATTTTATTGGTATTATTTTTTTAAATGATTTTAAAAAAACTCATTGCTTATAGTAAGTAAACAATTAGTTTTTTTTACTGTGTTAAATATTCCAAAAAGAATATTTATTGAGATTTTTGTGATAAAACCGGAATTAAAAAAAAATTATATCTAATGATCTTTAATCTAAATATCTTGTATAGTATAATTTCAGAATTGTGCAAACATGTTATTTATTATTTAATATAGAAAACATAAGTTACGAAACCATTGTAAGTTATAATTCTTTTTACCTATTTCAATTTGTGTTTTGTATATTTTAGTGTTTAATAATTAGTCAGTGTTAAAAATTCCTTTAATAAAAAAAATAATTTTTTTTCGCTGTAAGGCGTGACCATGAAAACAAAATCTCGAAAAGACCTCAAAATATAATCGTTTATTATCGACTGAACCTCAAGATTCTTAGAAATATATTTCATTAAAAGAGAAAATATGATCAATACATTAAAAATTCGTATTTGTTTAGACAACGAGATAGTTTGGTTTGGATACAAGAACTGAACAACCCTTGACACAGCAACCGGTCCTTAGCCTTATAAATGGTTCTGGTTCTTCTGTTTTATAAGAAATATAAAAAAATAAATAATAAAAATCGCTTATCTAACCTAATGATCTTTCGTTTCACATATTCTTTATTTTCACTCTTCTAAAGTTACCTGGTCTGCTTCTACTTAAAAAAGTAATTTTTAAAATACGGAAACTATTACGCTTCATGCTTTATCTTGGTGAATGCGAAAAGTGGCAGCCTTAAGGTTATGGAAAATAAAATATTACATAGAATATAAGGATCTTTGAATTTTAGAAGACAAGGCCGCTTTGATACGCTCCACCTAAATTTATTTGAAATTATAGCATTAAAACAAGCCTGTATACTTGTAGTAAATGCCTCCGAAACGTAAATGAGGATTATATATATATATTTTGTTCTTGATTGAGCTATATGGGTAAAAATTGTATTATCAGGATCGAACCTTCCAATTATTAAGAAATTTTTATTTAAATACTCTAATTTGCATCCGGTGTACTTACGCTTTACAAGCCCTTCCATACAGTACGGATGAGCTTCCGGATATCACAAGGTTCCAGTACTACGCGCATGCGTTTAGCCCCGCTGATCTAATGAATATTGAAACAGCTTTATATTGTACTGTTTTACCTTGTCCTTCTTCGCTATTGTCTTTTATTGATTTCATTCCATTTACTATCAAAGGTGAGATTTTATCTCTTCACATGAGATAGGTTGTTAGGTAGGGATTCACATGGTCTCTATAACTATGAACATCAGCAAAATTCCGAGTTTTTATCATTTCGATGCAACTTGAAGCAGTGTGACTGTATCAAACTGTAGTTTGTACCAAAACATTATTACTCTAAAAATAAGTAATTCTCGGTTCATAGAAAAACTTTATTTAACTCATTCCAAAGTTTACAGTTTAAGTGACCATGTGTTTGCGAAACTTTCGATGTATCTTTAAAACAATACCTACGGGCTAATACAAGCGATTATTTTTAATGCCTTATAAATATCGCTGGTGTGCTTGAATACTGGCACATCTGACAAAAAAAAGTTTTGTCTTATTTTTGAAATGGATGTTTCTGTACTGACGAAGACAAGGTATTCTTTTTCTACTCTGGTTCTTCTATAGACTATTTTAAAGCTAGTGGAGTTGTCAAAAAGTAATCAAATTTTACTTTACAATTTACAAAATACGCCAAATACATAATAAATACATATATTCATATAGCTGAAGAACCATGTGAAAAGATAAAATCTCACCTTTGATAATGGGACGAAATCTATAAAAGACAATAGTGAAGAAACATATATAATTTTATTGTAGAAAGATAGTCCAGGTCAATACAGGTATCAAAAAAATAAAAGAAAACTATTTATTGTTAACTAACGTTTCCCCCCACTTTGCAGGGCTTAAATTATCTGATTTATTTGTCGACCGCCCGTTTTTCATATATTTCTATAGTAATCATTTCTTTTAAATTTCTCGTTTTTTCCAATTGGTATATTAAATTTGAAGTTATGTCCTGTTTGTCTAAAATATGTTATTTTAGGAATTTTTAAATTCTAAAAAGTGCAATATCACAAAACAGACAGAGTAAGATTGTTTTTCCATTATACTTCAACCAATGTCGTAGGTAGCGTTTTTTTATTAATTTCTAAAAGAGCCAAAGCTGTTGATAATATGAAATGGATTATTGGGCATTTAGAAACCAAACTACAGATACAGAAACTTGAATAGCAAATGTCAAAGTGAGGAACAAATGAGGAATTGTTACTCTAAATTGAGCAAAATATCACAGAAATAACAAAATATAATGTATAAAGTAATACAATTAATAACTTGCGTTGTATTATTAAGTATATCGCAGAGTACTAATCTTCCGATTTAGTAGTTTAGGGGCCTCAAAATACTGCCAGGACCGTACAAATTCTTACTTGCACTACTAAACACAGGTACATATGTAAAGATAGTAAATGAAGAAAAATAAGACATGAGGATAGTCTGCCATCTTATCCCACACATTTATGTAAGAATGGGTGTGACATGTAGCTCCAAGCTGTCCATCTGATCATCTCTGTACCACCGTGAATGCCAAAGCAGTTGGCAAGGGACCACGTGGGAAACGTAAAATCAGATTGATAGATAAAATAAACAAAGATACTACAGAGCTGCATATAGCAATTCAAACAATAGCCTCAAATGAACGGGCCTAGTGGTTGAACATGCCGATTTAGAATGCCAAAGATCTTTGAGTTAAAATTAGTATCATGGTGTCGTTTTAGAGCTATAACATTTAGACATTGTACTATTATGCTATCGATTGTAGAATTTTACTATTGTCTAAATTTACAATAAGTTTATAATATTTATTAACTTTGTAAGTGACTCTACTCTTAGAGGATTATGGCATGGTACATATGTATTTTTTCTTATTTAAGTAACCACGAATATTATCGAAGTTTATCATATTTTTTTTCTTGAATTCTTTACATAAGATGATACGGATTGTTAAAAGTGATATATTTAAAAATCATTACGGTTGGTTGCAAGAATGTCTAGTAACACATATTTTTAAAAGGATTGTCTGTCCTGATGTTTATCGGTCAGCTAAAAGGTTTTAACAGACAAATGCACAATAAACTTCTAACTAACAATAGTTTTCCAAAGCTCGTCTTTAACTTTCCCATGTTCTATTCCACTTTTGGGCCCAATTAATTTCTATATTTCCTCCTGTACTTACCTAAATGCAAAGCATAAGTCTCACTGACATGTATTACTTTGATAATAGGGCCTGTTCTAGCAGAATCTTCTCCCAAGAAGATGGATTTTCATTACCAAAACATCTTTAGGATGCTTGATTTTAAAGGACTCTGAAACTATCAAGTGTTATTCGTGCGTGTGTATTATTATGAGTGTGGGCTTTCCAAATTAAAGTTCCCCGGTGTAAAGAAAAAAGGGAAACAATGACATATATA
>NW_027108530.1:23061-26239 GCF_000696795.3 Halyomorpha halys
GCAGATTGTAATATCTATCAATAAATAAATCTATCAATTTAAAAAAAAAGGGTTAAACATGAGTTTCAGAAGAGTGTAAATCTCTAAAGCTTTAACCATGATATATAACTATTCATATAACTTAGAAATAAACAAGGGCAGGTTCTATATTGTATATGGAATACTTAATTATCAATTTTCTGTTAATACAACATCGAAATGCCTACGGGGAAGAGCCAGGTGTTCCACGAGACCGCTGTAGCCGTGTAAGATGAAGCGTCATCTCAGCAACCATAAGTTTGCTGAACTTAAGACCCTTATCCTTTTTGAACCATAATTAAACCAAACTTTGAATGTGAAACTAGAATTGAATTCGTTTTAAGGCTCCAATATGTGTTTTAAAAGTGTGCAAATCCCTGATTTAAGCATACTTTTTAGCTCCCTGATATTTCTTTTTTAATATGAATTTTTTGGATTTCCACTAAATATTCGAATTCCTCTCGTATCTAATCCTTACAATCCAAAATCCTCGGTACTCCCTTCTTTGTCCCAAATAAACTCCTCCATAAAGACCTTAATGTTCCACATGTAGCCCAAACCAGATATGAATCCTTCCATTATAAATTCTCTAACCACCCAAACCCACTAGTTTCTAACCTGGCTTCCTCTTCTATTCCTGACAATCCTCCGAGGGTCCTGAAAAAGAGATTTCAAGACTTCCTAATGTACAAATATTATTAAAGTACATACTACCAATGAATAGTTTCTCTACATGCCTGTATAATACCATTATGATTTTGCATCAAATTCACTAGATGCATTTTTATGTATTGTTATACAGTTGTAAATGTCTCTAAATAAATTTTTAAAAAATTGAATTTTTCCCTTTCGATTAATCAATTATGAGTTTTAAAACTGTCTTTAAACATCTAGATCTAGATTATACAACAGTGATTCACTGGAACAACTGTAAGGTATATACTCATAAATGTTTGATTATGTAATTTATTTTTACTGTATAAAGAAAAGAAGTAAATGTGGTTAAAATTTCAATTTAAATTAATAAGAGAGGTTGCATACTCACTCTACTCTCCTTCAAAGCGAATGTGAAGGCAACAAGTGGGGAATTGGTCCCGCCCTCGGAGTCAATGTCTCTGCTGTGCATGATTCTCCTCTGCCACGCCTCAAGAGTTCATAATAAGGCACACCACTGTGACTTCGCTTTTCTTAGGATCTTACTCCCTTTATTACACTCCTTCCCCCACAGTAATAATATGAATCACATTAGGTATTGTTTCAGTATCATTTGTTGGAGCGCTAAAAAATACTAGAAATACTAAAAGTGATGCCCTTTATAAGTAACAAAGTGGTATAAGTACCAACTTTATATTTATTTTTGGAGAAAGTTGTTGTTTGAGCATACACCTGATTTCAAGGAATCAATTTTCTTCTATAACAGTTCTTCATGAAGCATATTTTATGTTCGTATCAAATACCAAATATCAAAAAACAATAAAGAATAATAGAGACCCTTCATATATTTTAGTGGCATTAGTTGAAAATTATAGTTAAATTATAATCTCACGTAACTGTTAGGAAAAATCCATTGTAATTTTAATTGAAGTTTACCGTTTTGCTTTTCTTTAATTAAATACCTTTCTTTTATAAGATGGAAAATAGTATATGTACCATTGGAAGACAATTCTCTACTTCTAACTATCTGTAAATATCTTCCTGACAACTGTCGAACTATCGCAATAAAGGCCGACAGTTTAGTGAGAAATATCGCAGCGGAGGAGGGCCTGGTGGGATTTTATCCAGCTGTTTATCTAGAGAGGTACTGCCCTGTATTTGAGATAGTAGTGAAGAAGGGCAGCTTCATCTCTTATCAGGCTCACGGACTGTTAAGGGCTGTTTAGTTTTGGCACATTCAAATCACGTCCAGAAGAGCCGATAAGCCGACAGATACCCCCCAATTCAGTTCTTCTTCCCACCCCCCATTTCCGTACCTGGCACAGATTAGCACGCAGCTCGAATTTAAATTACCACCGCTACCGGGAGATAGTCATCTGTGTGCCTTCCCTCACTCCCTGTCTGGATTTGTGCTCCAACCACCCCTTACACATTAAGTGTCTCCCTTCTTTAACCTATTAATTCTCATGTACCCCTTCTAAATTTAAAGTTGACCCAATTCATCTGTGCTGAGTGATTAATTTTCATGCACTGTTCATTATTTTGTTTTCTTCTTTTAGCTTGCAGGATAAATTTAAAATTTAAATAATTACTTCTTCTAAAAGTAAACTTTTTGACTCCTAACTTCTGGTCGGGGTTCGATTCCGGCTACTGTAGATTATTTATTTATTTTATAACAATTGATTTTTTTTTTAATATAATATAAGGCAATCCAAAACGAAGGTAATGTTTCCCTATGCATCATATCTATACCAGAATATATTAACTGATTTACCATTTAATATTAAGAAATGTATGTAAATAAAATAAAATCGAGAGATAAAATGAAACAGATAAAAAAATATTAATTTTTATTCGATACTGGTAAATTGAAATAAACTGATGTGATAAAACTGTAATAAAATCGAACTATTTTTATGTATTCGTACATATTTGTTTTCTTAACGTAATCAAATACTTGCGGAATATGAGGGCTATTATCGTTTAATAAATTTGCCAAATGATATAGTAATCTGGTGTCTATCAAATGCCTGCAGTCTGTCAGTATGTTTTTAATAGTTAGTGGTACGTTACACTGTCTACATGTTGGTCTAGATACTCACGATAGTAAGTATCTTTGGGTCAGTCGATTGTGTCCAATTTATAGTCAGTATTACTTCGTGTCGTCTGCAGCTTTTGGTTGATGGCTTCCTTACTTGAGATTTTATATACTTCTTTTCTTGTTTATCTATTACTTTATCTTTATTACTTTATCGTATAAGATTGTTTTAATCTCATTTTATTCTTGTTTACCCACCACTGTAATCTTATGGTCATAATACATTTTTCGATTGGTCAAATGCTCCACACACATATTAAAATGGAATATGATCATTATTATCCCCCATCCTGCTTCCTTCTAATTTATATTCCCTTTAATTTTTTGTTTTCAGCCTAATATCTATCCACAATGATTCAGGTTAACATTATTAATATTTTACTAAATAATTCAAAAACACTATCCAAA
>NW_027108530.1:26289-30847 GCF_000696795.3 Halyomorpha halys
CATTGAGGATTTTACGAAGGATTTTGGATTGTAAGGATTGAATACGAGAGGAATTCGAAGGTTTAGTGGAGCCCCAAAGCTCAACTCCATATGTCCAAAGGACAGGTTTAAAATTAAATACGTAAATTTAATGAGATATCGAAATTGATATTCCAATGTCTTATTAACATCGATATACAATTTCAGCAACGATATTTTAAGAATATTTAATCGAAATATCGATATTCCATTAGTAAAAGGTTCTGAAATTTTATGTAATGTTATAGTCTCGTGCAGAAAACATCCCTAACTATTCACATTTCTACATCTATTAAACAAATATAAATAATAAAGAACAACAAAAAAAAATAAATGAGCACTAAATAAAAATAATAATAGTCATGTAATTAAGAATAAATCAGAAAATACCAAACCAAAACAAACGATATTCATAGAATTAATAAAATAAATAATAGCTTATAGCAGGATATCAATCAGCTAGGACTTAAGTGAGAGCTTACATTGCTTACGTTGTAACGTAAACCGTTGTACCTTTAACTGCTGGTTGCTTGGAGTGGAATTTTGTAAAATATTTTTTTATGAAATTATCATAGATTCCACTTGTAATTCAGGATGTAATTGGATGTTCATTGTGAACTAGGATAAAGCTACTGCGATTGTCAGGTCCTTGTTTTGGAGTAATGTGATTGAAGATTGAAATGAAAACAAGATTGACACTTTCTTCTAAAAAGTAATTATGTTCTTCCCCTATATTTAGCGACCCAATAAGTGTTTTCAAGAAATGGGAACAGTAGGGCTTGGCGACGTCGTTATCGGCTTTGATATCGTTCGAAAGATGGAGGCCTAATGACCAAGCTATGTTAATTATAATTCGCATTATCTTAAATCTATGGCGACAAATTCTAAGTTTGGCGGCAAGCAGCTCTCACAACCGGTTTCACCTGTGAGAAAAAAAATGTAAAAACGTTAGTAAAGTGGAACTGGGTTAGAAGGTGCAGGCCGGCCGTTATTCCCGAGAGATTTCCATTATCCGAAGGCAATTCTGTGCCGGCGTTCGGTTAACGAGGGAAGTCACGGGACCATTTATTGACTCTTTAGCTCTAATTCTGATTGTCTACGTTAGTGATAATATCGACCATTTAAGTACAATGATGCTTCTAAACAGTTGGTCTTCGAATTCCCTCATTTAACATTCTTACACCTCATTATATTATTTAACATAATATTTTTTTAATATTGCAATTGATTAGGAAGTTTGCAATAATCAGTTGCATTTATTTGATGCATTTAAATAAAAGTTTTCTAAATAAAATTTTGAGAAAATTAGTTATTTTAAAAAAATAAGTATATTAGCATAACACATCAATTCTTCATAAAAATTATTTTTCCTTTTAATACAAGAGCCGGGAAGAAAACAAGGCAGTAATTTCACCCCAATTTTTGATTACTGTAATGAAAACTAGGTATAATTACTAGTCAAAATTGATGAGTCTGCCAACTATAGGAAGAGAGAATAAAAAAACGGCGGCTGTTTCAAAACCTTATTAAAACATTAATTTTTCATTCGGAGCTCTATATCTTAAAAACTACCAACACTAGAAAATCTAAGAGAACATTATTTAAAGAAGAGTAAATGTTCTGAAATATTAGCCCTAAAAGAGCAATATACGTCCAATATTTTTCGAGATATAGCTTTTTAAAAAGCAAAATTTCTTAAAAATCTACTTAAAGATTAGTAGTTAGTTAATTTATTTTGAGAAATCTATATCTCAGGAACTATGTCACGCACAGATGTCTACTAGCACTCAAATTAAAGCTAGATTAATGGACTATCAAGAAGTTTATGACCTTTACCTTTCTAGGAATAACAGTTTTCATGATATTTGCTAAAATATATTGATTTATTGTTGTTCGGACAATAAGGTTTGATATATGAAAAACTTAATTTCTGAAACCATTGAACGTACAGATGTCTGCCAGCGCTCAAATTAAAGCTAGTTAAATGTACTACAAATTAGTTAATATAATTAATCTTTGTAGGAGTAGTAGTTTTTATGATATTTGACAAAATAAACTCACAAAATGTTAATTTCTAGTTGTTCGTATAAAGTGTTGGATTTTTGAAAAAATATCTCTAGATCCAAAAGATGCACATATGTCTGTTAACACACAAAATAAAGGAAATTTAACTTACTATTATTATGTTTATGACACTTATCTTGGTAAGGGTAGTAGTTTTTATGATATTCACATATGAATATAAATTTGGCAAATGAAAATGTGTCCGGATAACTATAAATCAATTTATTTTAGCAAATTTCGTGTTAACTATTACTTCTACGAAGATAAACATCGTAAACTACTTTATAGCTCATTAAACTAGCTTTAATTTGAGTGCTAATAGACATCTGTACGTCAAAAGGTTTTTGAGATATAAATTTTTCAAAATAAATTCACTAACTACTGATCTTTCAGTACGTTCTATACAACATTTTTATGACATATTGCTTTTTAAAAAGCTATATCTCGAAAACTATTTAACGTATATAACTATATTAGGGCTCATATTTTAGCAAATTTACTCTTCTTTAAATGACGTTCTCTTAGATTTTCTTGTGTTGTTCCTACTTTTTAAGATATAGAGCTCCGTATGAATAATTAGTTTTTTTTATCGCTTTGAAACAGCAGCCATTTTGTATTCCCTCTACCTATACTTGGCAGACTCATCAATTTTGACTAGTTATTATACATAGTTTTCATTAAAGTAATTAAAAATTGGGGTTAGATAACTGCCTTTTTTCTCCTCTTGAGCTCTTGAACTACTATTATTCCAACACATAACCAGAGTTCCGAAATAACTGACGAAATCCAGGATTGTTGTCGAAGGACATCTAAAACACTGCACTGACACATTTCTGGGTGAGGGGCTACAATTGACTTGCACCATTTAACCAAATGGAGGTTGCTGCAGAACGCTCTACTCTCAATATCTTTGAGAACGACATACAATTGTTAGGAGAATTCAGCATACGAATGATCAAAACTAAGCACAAAGCGGGAACTAACAGTTTCTTAGGAGACACAGAAATCACTTTAAAATTAGCATCTCCTCAACTTAAATATTCGCAAATAATTTACTTTATTTTTTTAAATTACAAAACCACTGTATTACAACATAATAGTCCACAAAACTAATAGATGGTTCGATGGTTTATTTTGGTATATGATATTAAATTATTAAACTTGGTGGATGTATTTTTTTTTTTCAAATTCCTTTGTTAGATTAAAAAAAAAAAACTAAACTAATTTTTGTCGGTGTTTCTTTATTCTTTTATCTTTAGTTTTTTACGTATTGAATTTGGTTTCCATAGAAATTAATGGAGATTTGTTATACCGTCTGATCGACATATAGAAAACCCCTTTGCTGACATGAACGATAAAACAATATTACAAGTAAATTTGAAATAACAAAAAAACGAATTTAAATTAATATTAATTACTTATCTACGCTAAAATTGAGATGATTTGCGAAAGTCATCTTTTGATTTGGCAGTTGGTTTGGCTGTTAGTTTCATTATTAGAGAGTTGTATTATGAAATATAAAATAATATATATTTATCAACACAAAAAAAATTAGAAAATTTAGGTAAATGAACATATTAGAAATAAAATTTTAAGAGTAAATAAAAAAAATAGACCATACACATATAGTTGACCATACATTAAACAAAGAAAAATATGGTCCGGTTGTTGGTCATACTTACTATTATAAAATATTTATTAAATACGGACGTTCTAAAGTATATTTCTCTCAATATTTGGGGCTACAAAAAACAAGGTACAATAAGATTAATATATGATAAATAATAAGAAAATTAATAAATAATAATGTACTTTTCAATAGTAAACAATATAATATCTACATTTCTTCTAACAGACAGTATGTCATTGCATATCTCCTTAAAACATATTTGTGGATTATTAGTGATCTCTCTGAAAAATAATGAAACTTGGTTCAGTAGGCAGGTGCCTTTCACTAAACACTAATGCTCAATAATTGGCAAGTATATTTAGTCCTTTGTAACTGTGTATGTTAACATACGGTAAAATCTTGCAACTGCACCTGGAAATATAAAGAAAGTGACGAGTTTTATCCAGATGTGGAATGCATCTAACTACTTTACCAAGTTTCATTAGTTTTTTAGGACTTCACTAATATGTTTAAGGAGACATTCGATAATATCTTGATTCCTACAAATAATAGGATTATAATTAATTGAATTATTGTTTTATATATTTTGATTTCTTGTTCGAGGCTGATTTTAGTTAACAATTATAATAAAAAAACAACCAAATAGCCTCAACATTCTTTATTAATTCATTTCGAATTTTCAACGTTCGGCCAACCTGGCAATTATCAAGGATAATCCTTTTTTTTAATCATTTATTTATTGTTATTCACAACTGTATAACATATATATAACAAATAAATTTGCTGTAGATGAGATAGTGACATGATACAAACATGTGGAGAATCTACCCATTGATAGAACTCCAA
>NW_027108531.1:0-1089 GCF_000696795.3 Halyomorpha halys
ACTGAATGTTCACGACAAATATGAAAGCTATTTACAGAGTCCGGGAACTTAGACAATTAGTTTTCCAAGGTTGTGTTGTGAAGAGAGAAAACAAAAATAAATATATGATTTGCTTTAATATTAGAAAATCCAACAAAATAAAAATATTATATGAAATATTATATTATATTTTGAATTTGACTTATTTCAATGATAGTACTACAGATTGGGGTTACATTCTCTACTTACAAAAGACTGATCTACATGACAATAATAAGGCCCTTCTGGACATACGGAGTTGAGCTTTGGGGCTCCACTAAACCTTCGAATTCCTCTCGTATCCAATCCTTACAATCCAAAATCCTTCGTAAAATCATCAATGCTCCTTATTTTGTTACTAATAAAACCATCCATAAAGACCTAAATGTTCCTTATGTAACCGATCTAGCCCGAACCCGATATTATTCCTTCCATAATAAACTCCCTAACCACCCTAACCCACTAGTTTCTAACCTGGCTTCCTCTTCTATTCCTGGCAATCCTCCGAAGCGCCTTAAAAGAAGATGGCCTCGTGACCTTATATTGTAAACTGTTTTTAGAGTTCTACTACAGGGTAGTTTCTCTACATGCTGTATCATATCATTATGTCATTATGATCAAATTTACATGTTGTATTTTTTATACAGTTGTAGATATCAATAAATAAATTTTAAAAAAACAAAATAAAAAAACATTCTCTACAAGTGTCTCCTTGCAGAACAGTGCTACAGATTCTCCCCACAAAAAAAAAACTCGCCACTTTACCTACTCTTGAAGAATCGTTTTAACTGTAACTGTACGATTGTTAAAGTCATGATTGTACTGTCGCACTAGCTCTAGCGTAATAGCTGATAGTAAAAAGATTGTTAGTGATGTAACAATCACATGTTTACGCCTTGACAGTGAACTCTCGTACACTTTCCGTTATTCCGGGAAAAGTCCGTACAATGGTCAGTACAATTCATGACATACAACAACAGTCATGACAGTAATGTTGTACTGTATTTGGCGTGGCTGTTAATAGTGTTTGTTTGTATTTATTATTTATTTATTGAAATTTACAACTTTGCA
>NW_027108531.1:1139-1724 GCF_000696795.3 Halyomorpha halys
TCTTTTCCACAAAGATCTTAGAGAATTACCAACTAATTTTTATTTATTTATTTAATGTAATTTACAACTGTAAAAATAATACAATAAGTAAATATGTTGTATGTTTCATATATACTTGAAAATCTTGGGAAGGAACCACCCATTGGTGGTACTTCAAACATTATTTAAATTAGAAGGTCCCGTGACCATCTTCTTTTCAGACGCCTCAGAGGATTATCAGGGGTTGTTAAGGATGAAGGATTAAGAATTAATGGGTTAGGATGGTTAAGGAGATTGAAATGAAAAGACGCACATCTGTTTTGGGCCAAATCTGCAACGAATGGGATGTTAAGGTCTTTGTGAATGAGTTTATTTGTAACGTTATAAGGAGCATCAAGGATTTCGGATTGTAAGGATTGGATGCGGGAAGAATTAGATGGTTTGGTGGAGCCCCAGAGCTCAATTCCATACGTCATGATCTGATTATCGTAGTGTATACTATTTTTTTTTTTAGTGATTGGGAAGTTTAGAGCGTTTGTCAAGTAAGTGTTGTAGCAATCGGAATCTACGAGCAGTTTCTTGTCGTTTCAGTCTTGTGTGTGGATT
>NW_027108531.1:8029-12714 GCF_000696795.3 Halyomorpha halys
ATAAACTGATCTATAGTTTTTAGGACAATAAATTTGATTTATGAAAAACTTCATTTCAGAAACCAACCATTGGACGAACTGATGTATGCCAGCGCTCAAATTAAAGCTAGTTAAATTTACTACAAAATAGTTAATCATGTTTATCTTTGTAGAAGTAGTTCTTTTTATGATATTTGACAAAATAAAATCACAAAATGTTAATTTCTAGTTGTTCGTATAAAATGTGGGATTTTTGAAAAAATATATCTCTAGATCCATAAGACGCAAATATGTCTGCCAACACTCAAAATAAAGGAAATTTAATTTTCTATAAAGTAGTTTAGGACACTTATCTTAGTAGGGGAAGTAGTTTTTATGATATTCACATATGAACATAAATTTGGTAAATGAATAAACTAGCTTTAATTTGAGTGCTAATACACATCTGTACGTCAAATGGTTTTTGAGATATAGATTTTTCAAAATAAATTCACTAACTACTGATCTTTTAGTACGTCCCACACAATTTTATGAAATGTTGCTTTTTAAAAAGCTATATCTCGAAAACTATTTAATGTAAATAACTCTATTAGGGCTCATATTTTAGTAAATTTACTCTTCTTTCAATGAAGTTCTCTTAGGTTTTCTTGTATTGTTCCTACTTTTTAAGATAAAGAGCTCCGAATGAAAAATTAGTTTATTTTATCGCTTTCAAACAGCCGCCATTTTTTATTCCCCCTACCTATAATTGGCAGACTCATCAATTTTGACTAGTAATTATACATAGTTTTCATTAAAGTAATCGAAAATTGGGGTGAGATAGCTGCCTTTTTTCTCCTCTTGGGCTCTTGTACTATATGAACGCCCTTATACTATGCCCTGATTACGCTAGGTTCGTCGGATAGTTAATTTCTTAGTTTAGTTAATAAATATTGTGTTGGGAAAGGATAAAAAAAAAAAAAAATAGAAAATTTAAATATTCTTGTAAATGGATGATACATTAAAAATAATATAATAGGTGAAAGAGAGAAAAAAAAAAAAAGGGAAAATGTGAAAATATACTATATGTTTGATAAAAATAAATAATTGAGAAGTATTGAATGTATATATTTCTATTAGGGCCCGCATTTTAGTAAATTTACTCTTCTTTAAATGATGTCCTCTTAGCTTTTCTAGTGATGGTAGTTTTAAAGATAGCTTCAAATGAAAATTTAGTTGTTTTTTTAAACTAATTGGAACAGCCGCCATTTTGTATTCACCTAACCTATACTTGACAGACTCATCAATTCAGATTAGTAATTATACATAGTTTTCATTAAAGTAATAATAAAATGGGGTAAAATAACTGCCTTTTTCTCCTCTTGGGCTCTTGTACTTTCTGAAATTAGAGGGTACATGCCATTACCCTTATACTTCAAAGACTATCTTGCAGTATCTCGGTGAAGATTGCCTCCATCCTGTGCAGGCCGCGCAACAAGATACAATGAACTCTTCCAAGCGTTACCTTGATCGTGCTCGGATCTCCTCCGGGGCACCGAGGGCGGAAGTGGTCGTGGCACGGATCTTGGGTGCCTTGATGGCTCCTCTAATGGTCGGTAAACAGTCTACAGTGGCGCTTCCTCTTTAGCGCTCTTCGTTTCCTGTCTTCCAAATCGGAGGATACTGCTGCCCACGGCTCTGTCGAGGAAGGCTCTATAATACAACCTATTTGTTCTGCTATCAGATATAAAGCAATTGTACAAAGTGGTGTATTTGTATACAGTGAAGGTGGAGGGTGGCCAACTTTTTATATAAGATCTACTTTATATCTTATAAGTGTGTGGCGATCGATTTGTCGTCATGGGTATAGTCTAAGGGGGAAGAAGCATGAAATGCTTACTATGTTTATACACTGTGTCTGTACAATACCAGGTGCATTCCAGCGAGGTATGGGTGAAGAAGTAATATGTATGTTCAAAACTACTTTTTATTTTTTAAATCACATATTATGTACTGGAGTCGTTCTTGATGTAGAACAGGCTTTTGATCGAGTCTGACACCCAGGACTATACAAGATCCGTAAATTCTTACCCCCAACATATTATCTCATTATCCGTTCTTATCTCTCAGACAGGTTATTTCAAGTAAATCACAACAGTGCTTATTCATCCCTGTTTCCTCAGTGTGCTGGTGTACCTCAGGGTAGTATCTTTGGTCCTATCCTTTATATAGCTTTTAAAGCTGACATCCCGCCCATCCTAACACTATCCACACCACGTATTCCGATGACACATGCCTATTGTCAGTGAATAATGATCCTTTCATTGTATCCCAATCCCTCCAATCCCACATCACCACCTTTGAAGAATGGTGCCAAAACTGGAGGATTAAAATAAATTCCAATAAATCCAACCAAATCACAATTACCCTTCGTCGTAAACCTTCGTCTTGTCCCACAGTATCTTTTAATAATACCCTACTTATTCCTGTTGAACAGATCCGTTACTTAGGACTAAATCTGGACAAACGACTGACATGGAATCCTCATACAACACTGAAAAGACAGAAAACTGCTCGTCGAATCCGACTATTACAACATTTACAAATGGACCAAACTTCCAATCCATTACAAAAGACTGAACTACATGACTATTATAAGGCCTATCTAGACATACGGAGTTGAGCTATGGGGCTCCACTAAGCCATCGAATTCCTCTCGAATCCAATCCTTACAGTCCAAAATCCTTAATGCTCCTTACTTTGTCACAAATAAAATCATACATTAAGACCTTAATGTTCCCTATGTAACCGATCTAGCCCGAACCAGATATATCTCCTTCTATTATAAACTCCCTAACCACTCAAACCCCCTAGTTCCTAACCTTGCATCCTCTTCCATTCCTGACAATCCTCCTAGGCATCTGAAAAGAAGATGGCCTCGAGATCTTCTCTAGAAATGTTATTGGAGTTCTATCAATGGGCAGATTCTCCACATGTTTGTATCATGTCACTATGTCACCTAATTTACTTGCATATATTTTTATACAGTTGTAAATAACAATAAATAAATTATTTAAAAAAAAAATTGCTAATTAAGTATTCGAGATAAAGGCTCATGAAGAAAATTAATTTCAAGACCCAACTTTTGATAACAGCATTTCGTACATACGTTACCAACAAAAAAACACGATTTTTACTAATTTAAAATGCAATTTAATTTTTTCTCAACTGCAATGTCTAAGTTGTACGTCTAATGATTCCTGAGAAATAGATTTCCTAAAATAAATTCACTAACTACTGACTTTTCAGTGCATTTTTATGCAAGGTTGCTTTAAAAAAGCTTCATCTATGCTAAAATATGAGCCCTAATAGAGCTATTTATGTTCAATAGTCCTCCAGATATAGATTTTTAAAAAGCAACAATTCACAAAGAATACACTGGAAAATCAGTAGTTAGTTAATTTATTTTGAGAAATCTATATCTCAGGAACGATAAGACGTACAGATGTCTATTAGTACTCAATTTAAAGCTAGTTTAATGTACTATAAAGTAGTTAGTTTAAAGTAGTTTATATCATAAAAAATACAACTCCTACGAAGATAAACATCATAAGCTACTGTATAATACATTAAACTAGTTTAAAATTGAGTCCTATATACCTCTGTGCATCAAATGTTTTTTTAATTATAGATACCTGAAAATAAATTCACGAACTATTGGTTTTTCAGTGCATTTTTTTAATGAAATGTTGATTTTTAAAAAGCTATGTATCTGGGGCTATTGCACGAAAGTAGATTTTACGGCTAATATTTTAGAAAATTTACTCTTCTTTAAATGTTCTCTTAGATTTTCTATTGTTGTTGTAGTTTAAGATGTGGAGCTCCGAATGAAATATTAATTGTTTTTTTAATTTTTTGAAACATTTGCCATTTTTATTCCCCCTACCTATACTTGGCAGACTTTTTAAATTTTGACTAGTAGTATTATATAGTTCTCATTAAAGTAATAACAAAATTGGGGTGAAGTAACTGAATTTTATTCTACTTGGCTCCTTAACTATGCATTTTGAATTCTGAGTATCAAATTATTTTTCACATCTTGCATGAATACAATAACTTAACCTTTCGAAATGAGGAAGCAAAAATGAACAAGGCATCATTTGAATTTTTTTCCATAAATAATGAACGACTCATTATTTTCTTTAATATATAAAGAGAAAATCATTCAAAATGTCGACATAATCGATTACTAAAATGCCTACAGGTACCAGCCACCAGATACCTGACACCAGGTTGCCCACTCTGCAGCGAGGGCCCCTCCTACTTTCGCGAATAATGATTAGACATTAAATAACCAATAAACCCACACCTGAGTTGGCAAATTTCATTTTCACTCGATAAATTTGCGAAAAAGGGGTCAATAATGTCATTATAAGGACGTTTAACGGCCTAAATGCATATACAATACCTAACCAAGGATAAAGGATAAGATATTTATATACTTTATAAAGAAAGTAATAAAAATTTTCAATAATGTAAGATATGAGCCGTTCAGTGCGCACATCGATTAACTCCACTTTTTGAAAAATCTTAAATTTAATTGTCAAAGCACTTGGTATAATCTTACTTTTTATATTTATTGTAGCTTTTTTGAATAATACAGATTAACAACATTAAACGCCAATTTTTTTTTGGCAATTGAATAATAAGTAAATTATTTCAGAAGC
>NW_027108531.1:13444-16868 GCF_000696795.3 Halyomorpha halys
TGGAGTTAATCGAAGTGTGCACTGAACGGCTCATATAATGAACGAGTTAGGTAATTTTAGAAAAATAGTAATTATGGCAATAAGGCATAATTTAAACATTCCTTTCTAAATAGCATTTTCATTCATTTTACATTTAGTACAAGAGCCGGGGTGAAAAAACAATTATTTCACCCCAATTTACTTTAATGAAAACTATAAATAATATTCAAAATTGATGAGTCTGCCAAGTATAGGTAGGGGGTATAAACAATGGCGGCTGTTTCAAAACCATAAAAAAACATTAATTTTTCATTCGGAGCTGTATATCATAAAAACTACCAACAATACTAGAAAATCTCAGAGGACATTATTTAAATAAGAGTAAATTTGATGAAATACTAGCCCTAAAAGAACTATTTATGTCCAATAGTTCTCGAGATATAGCTTTTTAAAAAGCAAAATTTCATAAAAATCTACTGAAAGATTAGTTGTTTATTAATTTATTTTGAGAAATCTATATCTCAGGTGCTAAGTGACGTACAGATGTCTATTATACTCAAATTAATGCTAGTTTAATGGACTATAAAGTAGTTTATGACTTTTACCTTCGTAGGAATTGTAGTTTTCGTGATATTTGCTAAAATAAATTGATTTATAGTTGTTCGGATTACAAATTTGATTTATGAAAAACTTCATTTCAGAAACCATTCGACGTACAGATGTCTGCCAGCGCTCAAATTAAAGCTAGTTAAATTTACTACAAAATAGTTAATCATGTTTATCTTTGTAGGAGTCGTCATTTTTATGGCATTTGACAAAATAAACTCATAAAGTGTTAATTTATAGTTGTTACCGGCGGTGGCACTGACTTCTGTATTAATTTTTGTTTCAATGATAAAAAAAAGGAGTTTAAATTTCTATTAGTACATTCAAATAAAGATCGTAAGATAGATTGATTAAGTGCAGTTTTTTTCTTTTAATATATTTCAGACCTACTTTTTTTATAATTGGAAAACTGAAAGTCGGCATAGAATGACACAAATCGATTTAAGCTAATGAGCGATATCCGTGGCAGTGGAAGCGTGGGCAGGTAGAGGTGGCAGTGGGTGTCCGAGGAAATGTCTCAGTAGAGACCGAATGACCGCATTGCCGCCCACACCTCCATTACCCTGCGTCAGGGCATCTTCGAGTTTATTGTGTACCGCATCATCGGTTCCAGGGTACGAGGCTAACTCTGGAGTTAGGAGGTTAATATTACAGGAAATATCTGCAACAATGGGCTATTATTGTCTCCAGCGGGATAATGAGCAAAGCTACGGTAAAATGTATGATTTATAGAACAGTACCTCTGCGCCATATTATAGGTAGTTAATTTGTTATTATTGCTAAACCTAAAGGCATAAGCACTTAGTACAAGGGCCCAAGAAGAGAAAAATGGCAGTTATCTCACTCCAATGTTTGATTACTGTAATGAAAACTATGTATAATTACTAGTCAAAATTGATGAGTCTGCCAAGTATAGGTAGGGGGGATAAAAATGGCGGCTGTTTCAAAGCGATAAAAAAAAAATTAATTTTCCATTCACAGCTCTATATCTCAATAAATAATAACAACACAAGAAAACCTAAGAGAACGTCATATAAAGAAGAGCAAATTTGCTATAATATGAGCCCTAATAGAGCTATTTACGTTAAATAGTTTTCGAGATATAGCTTTTTAAAAAGCAACATCTCATAAAAATGTTGTATAGGACGTACTGAAAGATCAGTAGTTAGTGAATTTATTTTGAAAAGTTATATCTCAAAAACCATTTTTTGTACAGATATCTAATAACACTCAAATTAAAGCTAGTTTAATGAGCTATAAAGTGGCTTATGATGTTTATCTTTAATGAAAACTATGTATAATTAATAGGTAAAATTGATGAGTCTGCCAAGTATAGGTATGAGGAATAAAAAATGGCGACTGTTTCAAAGCGATAAAAAAAATTAATTTTCCATTCGGAGCTCTATATCTTAAAAAGCAGGAACAACACAAGAAAATCTAAGAGAATGACATTTAAAGAAGAGTAAATTTGCTAAAATTTGCCCTTAATAAATATGAGTACTTAATGATCAGTAGTTAGTGAATTTATTTTGAAAAAGTTATATCTCAAAAACCATTTTTTGTACAGATATCTAATAACACTCAAATTAAAGCTAGTTTAATGAGCTATAAAGTGGTTTATGATGTTTTTCTTTATAGGAGTAATAGTTTTCGTGAAATTTGCTAAAATAAATTGATTTATAGTTGTTCGGACTAATTTTCATTTGCAATATTCATATTCATATGTGAATATCATAAAAACTACTACCCCTACCAAGATCAGTGTCATAAACTACTTTATAGTAAGTTAAATTTTCTTTATTTTGAGTGTTGGCAGACATATGTCTTATGGATATAGAGATATATTTTTTCAAAAATTCAACATTTCATACGAACAACTAGAAATTAACATTTTGTGAGTTTATTTGGTCAAATATCCAAAAAAACTACTACTCCTACAAAGATAAACATTATTAACTATTTAATAGTAAATTTAACTAGCTTTAATTTGAGCGCTGGCAGACATCTGTTTGTCTAATGGTTTCTGAAATAAAGTTTTACATAAATCAAACTTATTGTCGGAACAACTATAAATCTATCTATTTTAGCAAATATCATGAAAAAATTACAATTCCCACGATCATAAAGATCATAAACATCTTTATAGTCCATTAAACTAGCTTTAATTTGAGTACAAATAGATATCTGTATGTCTCAGAGTTCCTGAGATATAGATTTCTCAAAATAAATTAACTAACTACTAATCTTTCAGTAGATTTTTAAGAAATTTTGCTTTTTAAAAACCTATATCTCGAGAACTATTGTACGTAAATAGCTCTTTTACGGATAATATTCAAGCAAATTTACTCTTCTTTAAATAATGTCCTCGTAGATTTCCTAGTGTTGTTGGTAGTTTTTAAGATATAGAGCTCCGAATGAAAATTAATGTTTTTTTTAAGGTTTTGAAACAGCCCCTATTTTTTATTCCCCCTACCTATACTTTGCAGACTCGTCAATTTTGACTATTAATTATACAAAGTTTTCATTAAAGTAATCAAAAATTGGGGTGAGATAACTGTTCTGTTATTGTTCTGTTCTTAGACCTGATGAAGGCTAGAGAGTCTGGCTGAAACGTTGGCACAATTAAATAAGTTACTTCAACTTATTTGTGTTTTATTTTGACCGTACCGCATCTTCTCCTCGTGTAATTATACAATCGCTACTCCAAAATGATATAATGAATCAAGATAGGGGAATAATCTATCAATTGGTTTTTATAAAATTAAAATAAAAAATAACTTAAGGGGTATTCATGATCTTTGGTTTAACATGTTAAAGCGTGTTAAATGGAAAAACTCAT
>NW_027108531.1:17734-17994 GCF_000696795.3 Halyomorpha halys
CATACACAAGACCCAAGCTGCATAATCCCTTAAAACTTCCCACAGTTTCCATTACCCCGACCTGGTCGTTCGTGAGTAATCCCTCCGCGGTGCTGACAAAGACCTGACCATCGGAGTGCCATAGAGCCAGCACGTGGAGCCATTGTCACAGATAGAGCAAGGGACAGAATGCCTCCCGAACAATAGTCTCCACACAACTGTCAACACATCTTCTGCTGCGAGGCAAGCTATACAGAGGGTGACCCTTCTGGGGGCTCATT
>NW_027108531.1:19215-22619 GCF_000696795.3 Halyomorpha halys
GCTGTAGAAACAGTGTTTTGTTTCAGTAATTAAGGAGGTATTAACAGGTAGAGAGGTTTAAGTATCAAGATACCACACATTTGCCAAACAATGGCAAAATCGCGCATGCGTAACCGTTCGGATGGGTTATTTGGATTAATTGCCTAAATTTGACGGTTTTAGTGCACAAATCAAATACAACTCCTACGAAGATAAAAATCATAAACTACTTTACTGTACATTTAACTAGCTTTAATTTGAGTGCTAATAGGTATCTGTACTAGTACAAGAGCCGGGAAGAAAAAAAGGCAGCTATCTCATCCCAATTTTTGATTACTTTAATGAAAACTATGTATAATTAATAGTCAAAACTGATGAGTCTGCCAAGTATAGGTGGGGAAATAACAAATGGTGGCTGTTTCAAAACCTTAAAAAAAATTTTTTTCATTGGGAGCTCTATATCTTAAAAACTAGTTAATAGTTGTTCGGACAATAAGTTTGATTTATGAAAAACTTCATTTCAGAAACCATTGGACATACAGATGTCTGCCAGCGCTCAAATTAAAGCCAGTTAAATTTACTACAAAATTGTTAATTATGTTTATCTTTGTAGGAGTAGTAGTTTTTATGATATTTGACAAAATAAACACACAAAATGTTAATTTCTAGTTGTTCGTATAAATTGTTGGATTTTTGAAAAAATATATCTCTAGATCCATAAGACGCACATATGTCTGCCAACACTCAAAATAAAGGAAATTTGACTTACTATAAATTAGTTTATGACACTTATGTTCGTAGGAGTAGTAATTTTTATGATATTCCCATATGAATATGAATTTGGCAAATGAAAATTTGTCCGAACAACTATAAATCAATTTATTTTAGCGAATTTCATGTAAATTATTACTCCTACGAAGATAAACATCATAAACTACTTTATAGCTCATTAAACTATCTTTAATTTGAGTGCTAATAGACATCTATACGTCAAATGGTGTTTGAGATATACATTTTTCAAAATAAATTATCTAACTACTGATCTTTCAGTAGTCTCATACAACATTTTAACTTTTTAAAAAGCTATAACTCGAAAACTATTTAACATACATAACTCTATTAGGGCTCATATTTTAGCAAATTTACTTTTCTTTAAATGACATTCTCTTAGGTTTTCTTGTGTTGTTCCTGCTTTTTAAGATATAGAACTCCGAATGAAAAATTAGTTTTTTTTATCGCTTTGAAACAGCCGCCATTTTTTATTCCCCTATACTTGGCAGACTCATTAATTTTGGCTATTAATTATACATAGCTTTCATAAAAGTAATCAAAAATTGGGGTGAGATAACTGCCTTTTTTCTCCTCTTGGCCTCTTGTACTATAAGTTGAGCGGTTTTTGAGATAAAGATTTCGGAAAATAAATTCACTCAAATAATTTCTGTTTTTTTAAGTGCATTTTTAAAGATTTTTTTTATGAAATGTTGCTTTTTAAAAAGCTTGGGAACTATTGCACGTAAATAGGTCTATTAGGGTTTATATTTTTGCAAATTTACTTCATTTTAAATGATGTTCTCTCTTTGGAAAGTTTTTATTCCCCCTACCTACACTTGGCGGACTCATCAATTTTGGCTAGTAATTATACATATTTTTCATTAAATTAATGAAAAATTTTGGTGAATCAATCAGGAATAGAGGTGAAATTAGTGATTTTTTTTCTCTCCGGCTCTTGTACTATTATAACCTCACAGGAGTAGGCTACAAATATCTTTCTTCAAAGACTTTGTATTTATCATATAATACGTCTAACTTTTTTGATTTGAGATTGAAGTTTCGAATCTTGAAAATTTGTTTTCTAATTTTAAATAGTGGGTTACTAACCAATAATACAACTATGCTAAAAAACTTAGTTATTTGTTTGACTTTTTTATATCAAATAATCATAAATGAAATTGATTGTTTATATAAAATAGTGGCTAGATTAAATTTAAAAACAAAAAATTAAATTGTAGATTGTGAAGAGGGAGATGCAGTATGTCCAAAACGTACAAGATAAAAATAAATTTATTAAGCACTAGTCTTTAAAGTTTTGACCTGGAGGCATTATAGGTGGATAACAAACATTTATTATTATTATTTGAGAAATTGAAAAGGAGATGGCGGACACCCCTTCCGAACGGACACCTCGACCTCACGGACACTTCCATTCCCCATTGATAGATATTACTAATGATACGGTGCCTACAGTAGCCCACGCCGGCCCACCTCCACTCAGTGGAGCAATGAACCTGCTCCCAATATGAAAGCATGAATTGCTATATTGATATTTACAAAGCCAATACTAAAATTTGTTAATAGCAACGTTTCGACCCACACTAGAGGTCTTCATCATAACTAAAATAAAAAGACGCAGAATAGGTATCTGTTAAAAGAATATAAGGATGAAAATAAAACATATGAAAAGGTGGATGAAAAAAAAAAAAAGACATGCATATAAAATAAATAAATTATTATCGCTACAAGCCATGAAGGGTAAGTGGTGCAGTATTTTGTCAGAAAGTACTGTAACTAGATCGACGGTTTCGCAAGGAGGTGATATGGGAGGAATCACGCTAGATTGCCATGTTTTCTCCCACTAAGGGTACCCGCTTTATGAGCCTAATTAATATAATTAATAAACCGTGTAATATTTTATTTTGCATATATTTGTGATAGAGATTTAATGATATATATATTGCGGAAATTGCGGAAAATTAACAATAATAATAAACCTATAAAAAATAATAGAATTTCTAATAACAATAATTTCTCTTAATATTGAAATTGGAGATTAGCTATCAAATGTGTCCGGTATCAGAAAACGTCAATAATTATTTTTAAATACCTTAAAATGTAAATAAATACTATAAATCAAGAAAGAAACGTAATAATTGAATAAAAGGAAAGAAAATTAAGAATTAATATTTTATATAAAAAAAATAACAAATTGAAATTGAAAATAATACTAATATTAATAAAACACGTAATTTTGTATAAATAATAATCACATTTAAAATAATGCCTAGATATTTTTTTTTTAAATTTATTTATTGATATTTACAACTGTACATAAATACATCAAGTAAATTTGAGAAAATCATAATGGTATGGTACAATCATGTAGAGAAACTACCCAATGGTAGTACTCCAAAAACATTGTTACAATATAAGGTCTCGATGCCATCTTCTTTTCAAACGCCTCGGAGAATTGTCCGGAATAAAAGGGGAAGCAAGATTAGAAACTAATGAGTTTGAGTGTTTAGGGAGTTTGTAATGGAAGGATTGATATCTGGTTCGGGCTAGATCGGTTACAAATGGAACATTAAGGTCTTTGTGGATGATTTTATAATAGATAATTATAAAAATTATATTTAATATTTTAATATTTT
>NW_027108531.1:22819-25338 GCF_000696795.3 Halyomorpha halys
TGAACAGCTAATGATCTAAACGTTTTGTCAGTCCAAGCATCATCTGGACGACATAACAAAATTTATTTTTGTGTTATGATATCCTCTTGTGAGATTGTGACATCGACAAACCTACTCGCTATAATTGTCTGTTTGAAAAGTAAGATAAGTAAGGCTACCATGGAGGGCGGGGGTGGAGGGTTTACTCCTTTAGTGAGGGTGGACTCCAGAGGGCTCTCGAACCCACAGGGCTGACTCAAGGGCTACAGGTGACTGATAATAATTATCTGACACAGCCGGATTCGAGCCCGCGTTCTAGGAGTTAGTAGTCTATTGCTTTACCAATGAGCTACCTGCTTCCAAATATACATATATTTATTTATTAATATAAACCTTCCACATTTTGCCAATTTAAGCATTAGCGGGATAGGATAAGATGAAGAGCCTAGAAAGGAAAATCGGTCTTTCCACTGGTTAAAATAGGTTGATAACCTGCAGGATAACACTCTCCTCCTTCCTCTTGGAGGAAGGAGTATAATGGAGGAGGTACCGAAACAGAATAAATTATTAAGAATAAACCAAGGCCTTGAAGTTAGCACCTTAGCGCCTTAACACTGAGCCACACCGCTCTCAACTATTTTATTTATAGTAGTTCCTAATATCATTAGCTCCACCTTTAAATCCATTTTATGGTCTTTCTTTTAATCTTAAAGAGACTTTACCTTATTTTTTTTTTATTTTAGCTCTGATGAAGACCTATACTCTGGGTCGAAACGTCTTAATCAATAAAAATTTGAAAACTTGTTACAGTTGCCATGGTGAAATAAAAACACTGGCGATATTTGTGTAGACAAGAGGTGTTACGGTTGTCATGGGAAAAACAAAACACGAGCGATATGTCCAGACGAGTGGGTTTTGGTTTTGTGAAGGTGACAGTTTGATTTCGGAACACGTTACGACTGTTCAATGTGAAGTGATAATAGTTTAAAGGCCCTCTGTCTTTACTGTTTGAACTGAAATAGCACCATATGAGAAATGTCATCTTATATGTTTTGTTTTTCAAAATTATGGTGTTCTACTTCAATGGACGGTCATTAACACAAGAAGTGGGGATATAGTGCAGTAACGTTTCTTCAGAAAGTCCTGGATAAAAGAATAATAATGTGAATATAGTTATTAAGGTTAAGCATTTAAGTTAAGGTTAAGTCAACCTATAAGTTTTAATTGTTTTATTGATTGATAAGAATTCTTTTTTTTTCTTGTTATTCTGTGTTCATATATTTATTATTATTATTAAACTTTTGTACATGTAGTTTTTTTTTTTTGTTATTCACGGAATATTACGATAATTCAACAGGTGGGTAGGTAACACCCCTAGGTTTTCTGTTATCTATATGTAAAGGTATTCGCCAGTGGTCATAATTCAACAATTGTTTGAAT
The DNA here is from genome assembly GCF_000696795.3 of Halyomorpha halys. NCBI lineage: Eukaryota > Metazoa > Arthropoda > Insecta > Hemiptera > Pentatomidae > Halyomorpha > Halyomorpha halys. Next base: position 24,239 of record NW_027108531.1, read on the forward strand.
TATTGAAATATAGAGGTATATTTTAGTTATATTGTGGGCATAATGCTTCATGGTTTTCGGCATTTATTTATCGTTAGTTATTTGTGAAAAAATAACGTGGCGTCTAAGGAGTCATTTATTCTTTATTGTTTTGTCCTTTTTTTTTTTCCTTTTGCGATTATATTTTTTTTTTTTTATTTTCCTTTAACTCACCCCCTTCTCCGCTGAGCGTGGGCAACTATAAACGATAAACATTTGTTTTTCCTTACCGTGACTAGGGCCATATCCCTCAAATTCGCATATGGTCAATGGTTTCTGTATCTAAAAAAATATTATTATTTGTAATACTTAAACGAGGTGCAATGACCAATGGAGACAGAAGGTGCAGGATATCCGGCGAAGGGTACGTTGGGTGCAAAGCCTCACTAGTACCGATGCAAACTTTTTGATTTATTTAAATCAAAACGGATGTGTCACTCCGTACATCGATACATTAGATCGATCGCTGAATATATTTAAAGGTACCACACAACTCCTCACAGGATTTACAGTCATCAAAGGACACACAAGAAACGATAATAGAAGAGAAACTTCTATGTTATATCGATATAGGATAAATGTAATGAGGATTAATTAGAAAAAATATACATAGAAAGATGAATATATAGAAATAATACATCTTACATAACATAGTAAGTACATATAACGTTAAAACATCTAGAAAAAGTAAATTAAATTCCGCCAACAGTTAACATAACAACATATTAGGTATCAAAAAATAAGGGGGGGGGGGAAAGGGTCGATAATATATCCTTAAGAAAGAAATAAAGAAACCACTCGTCGATTCCGACTATTATAGCAAATGTTGTAAATACTAGACAAACGGTCTAAATTGTCAATCCATTACAAAAGACTGATCTACATGACTATTATAAGGCCTAACTAGACATACGGAGTTGAGCTTTGGGGCTCCACTAAACCATTAAATTCTTCCCGAATCCAATCCTTACAGTCCAAAATCCTTAATGCTCCTTACTTTGTCACAAATCAAGTCATCCATCAGGACCTCAATGTCTCATATGTTGCCGATTTGGCCAGAACCAGATACCATTCCTTCCATG
>NW_027108531.1:25966-26397 GCF_000696795.3 Halyomorpha halys
AGATAGTTGACCGTGGATGACTTATATGAGGAGAAGGTGGTTGGGGGTCCGGTCTAAATAAAACACAAATAAGTTTATGTAACTTATTTAATCGTCCCAACGTTTCGGCTAGAACTTCTAGCCTTCATCAGGGCTAAGAACATAACAACCAATGAAAATAGAAAATAAAATATAAACAAAATGACTTAAAGTAAATAATTTTACAGAATGGAATTAATAAGATAACGTGATGAGAGAAGTGGAAATAAAATTTATACATTGGTTATTGAATATGTAGGTAAAATTACATAATTAAGGAAATAAAATAAAGAGGTGTATATAGTTGACCGTAGATTACTGATTGGAGTTGGGTGGTGCGGTTAGCAAAGAAAAAACATAAATAAACAAAAAATATTTATTTATGCCGACGTTTCGACCTGATTTTCAGGTCG
>NW_027108531.1:26447-26675 GCF_000696795.3 Halyomorpha halys
GGATTTGGGTGGTTGGGAAGTTTATCAAGGAAGGAACGGTATCTGGTTCTGGCCAAATCGACAACATATGGGACATAGAGGTCCTGATGGATGACTTGATTCGTGACAAAGTAAGGAGCATTAAGGATTTTACGAAGGACTTTGGACTGTTAGGATTGGATTCGGGAGGAATTTGATGGTTTAGTGAATCACCAAAGCTCAACTCCGTATGTCCAGATAGGCCTTATA
>NW_027108531.1:26725-27405 GCF_000696795.3 Halyomorpha halys
ATTTATAATTTTTTTTTAATAATTTATTTATTGTTATTTACAACTGTATAAAAATATATACAACAAGTAAATTTGCTGTAGGTGACATAGTGCTAAATTTTGGTGGAGAATCTACCCATTGATAGAATTCCAATAATATTTCTAGAGGAGAAAATCTCGAGGCCATCTTCTTTTCAGACGCCTAGGAGGATTATTAGGTAATGAAGAAGAAGCCAGGTTAGAAACAAGTGGATTTGGGTGGTTGGGAAGTTTATCAAGGAAAGCATTGTATCTGGCTCTGGCCAAATCGACAACATATGGGACATTGAGGTCCTGATGGATGACTTGATTCGTAATAAAGTAAGGAGCATTAAGGATTTTGGACTGTAAGGATTGGATTCGGGAGGAATTTGATGGTTTAGTGGAGCCCCAAAGCTCAACTCCGTATGTCCAGATAGGCCTTATAATAGTCATGTAGATCAGTCTTTGTAATGGATTGGCAATTTAGACCGTTTGTCTAGTAAATGTTGTAATAGTCGGAATCATTAAGTGATTTAAAAAATAAAAAGTAGTTTTGAACATATACACTACTTCTTCGACCATACCTCGCTGAATGCACCTGGTACTGTACAGACACAGTGTAATGAAGCTCAACTTCGTATGTTTATATAAAATATAAATTAGAAAATTAATGTTGCTTC
>NW_027108531.1:27455-27800 GCF_000696795.3 Halyomorpha halys
TGTCACAAATCAAGTCATCCATCAGGACCTCAATGTCTCATATGTTGCCGATTTGGCCAGAACCAGATACCATTCCTTCCATGATAAACTTCTCAACCACCCAAATCCACTTGTTTCTGACCTGGCTTTTCCTTCAATACCTAATAATCCTCCTAGGCGTCTGAAAAGAAGATGGCCTCGATATCTTCTCCTCTAGAAATGTTATAGGAGACCTATCAGTGGGATTCTCCACATGTTAATAAGATTCTCCGTTTGTATCATGTCACTATGTCACCTACAGCAAATTTACTTGTTGTATATATGTGTATACAGTTGTAAATAACAATAAATTAATTATTAAAAAAA
>NW_027108531.1:27850-28190 GCF_000696795.3 Halyomorpha halys
CCAGATAGGCCTTATAATAGTCATGTAGATCAGTCTTTTGTAATGGATTGGCAATTTAGACCGTTTGTCCAGTAAATGTTGCAATAGTCGGAATCATTAAGTGATTTAAAAAATAAAAAGTAGTTTTGAACATATACACTACCTCTTCGACCATACCTCGCTGGAATGCACCTGGTACTGTACAGACACAGTGTATAAACATAGTATGCATTTCATGAGCCCCAAAGCTCAACTTCGTATGTTTTTATAAAATATAAATTAGAAAATTAATGTTGCTTCAGCATATATGATATTATTCCAAGTGACCTTCTGCTCTAATTTTAATATAATTCCCTCTTGA
>NW_027108531.1:31295-31642 GCF_000696795.3 Halyomorpha halys
AAAAAAAAAAAAAACTCAAATAGTAGATAATTATACTATTTTATTGGGCCAATGTTTCGCCCCACGTTTGTAACTATGTGTTTGTATCTTTTTTTAGCCCTGACGAAGCCCTGCAACGTGGGGCGAAACGTTGACTCAATAAAATAGTATAATTATCTACTATTTGATTTTTTTTTTTTTACCGCACCCGAACCATATTCCATTCATCAGTTTTAATTAGCTTTCGAAAGATTATATGTTTATTAATAGGGGACAAACAATTTCATCTAATAAGCTCATAATTGTTGACAGGGATAGGTAATATTTCCATCGAACCTTCGGGTACGCAAGGTCCATTATTATTATTA
>NW_027108531.1:31692-32515 GCF_000696795.3 Halyomorpha halys
TTTGTAGTGAATGGGAAGTTTAGAGCGTTTGTCAAGTAAGTGTTGTAGCAATCGGAATCTACGAGCAGTTTCTTGTCGTTTCAGTCTTGTGTGTGGAATTCTCTTGTCAAGATGGAGTCCTAAGTATCGAATCTGTTCCAACAGGCGTTAGTAAAAACTCATGTTAAATGGAGAAATATTTCCTTCTACAAGGTCTGTTAAATGTAGAATGACGTCACGCAACAGACCAACTGAGCTCGGCACCATTTTGTTTGTTGTTGTAGTAATAAGCAATGTAGCATTATGCATATTACTTGCTCATAGTTTGTGTTTTGATTGTATTAGTATTCTTTTGGATGATTTTATACTAATAAAGGGATGTAAGACAATAATTATAATGTAATGATAGTTGTCAATTAGCTTATCTTGATTCTCTTCCTCGCAATTTAGAAGACCAACAAGGCACTCAAGGGCCATATTTTCACACAACTTTCACTTTAGGCATGTTGTAATAAATTACTGTAATCAAAACTTAGAAGTAAAAAATAACATGAAGTTTTTGAAGGGAAGGTTATAAAACAAGTTGCTCAAAACATCCACTAGGAGCTCTTATGCATTTAACATTTAACATGACTTTAAATAGGGCTGCTCACAATCCTATACAGAAAACATTTAGCATGGTAAAATATTTTACATTTAACACATCATGAATACCCCTATTATATCTTGTAAATAAATTAATTTCTAACGATGTACAATCTGGATAAAATTTTATTTTAAATTAAAAATTAATAAAACGACGATGAATGGAGTCAAAAATAGTGAATAAACTATTTATTATCAG
>NW_027108531.1:40533-42357 GCF_000696795.3 Halyomorpha halys
TTTTCTCTCTAAATGATGGTTGTTGTCTTTTTGTTTTTATAGCCCTGATGAAGACCTGAAAATTAGGTCGAAACGTCGGCATAAAATAAATAAATTATTTTATTTTTATTTATATAATTTTTTTTTCTCTCTAAATGATGGTTGTTGTCTTTTTGTTTTTATAGCCCTGATGAAGACCTGAAAAGCAGGTCGAAACGTCGGCATAAATAAATATTTTTTGTTTATTTATGTTGTTTCTTTGCTAACCGCACCCCCCGACCATCTTCTTCAATCAGAAATAAAATAAAAATTAAGTTATAAAATGCAAAGAAATATGAATATATTAGTTATTAATAATTTAAAAATTAAAGTTATAGAAAGAAAAATAAAATTGAAAGAAAGAAAATATATTTAACCATAATAATAGATAAAAAGACAAAATATAAGTAAAGTTTAATATACATATATTGAAAACAACAATAATAACATTTTGTGTTCCTTTTGACTGCACCAACGACCATCACCTTGATAACTTGAAAAATAAATTAAGCTTTTATTTATATAATATTTTTTTTAATCAGAAAATTTTATTTATTTTTTTAATCAGATTTCGATTTTTTTAATCACACCATAAGAGGAATCACCATTAGCAAATTCAACTTTATAGTCACAGTCGTATTAGATATAGAGTGATCGATGAGTCAGTAAGCTGTTGCAAGCACGTACAGGCCACTTTCATCATAGAGATATCAAAATGTCAATATGACACTATATCGAAACCGAAAATAGGAACGTCTCCATAAGGAAAGCGACGAGTCATCGGAAGACCCAGAACTCAAAGACGGCTAAGGAGTTATTAATTACTGACCCAGAAGAGAGAGACCGCACCGGGCGGTGACTAACAAAAAGGAAGCGGGAGGATATCCGGACTGGCTGACAATAGAAGGAACTAGGGACTGGGTCACATCCGGACCTCCGTCAGTCAGACATGTCAATCCTGTGACAGTTCGGAGCCTTCAGGTCTCAGGTTGAGGTTTGTTATCTGAGGTCTTTGTAACGATAGCTCTTTGGATTGCCTGGGGCTCCGCCATCTGACGGCTAGGCTGTCAACAATGGGGGTCGATATAATAAGTCACTTCTTGTAACCTCAACGTAGGGTAGAAAATGTTACATATAACACATTACAGGTATCGATTACTTAATTTTTCGATCTTTCCCTTGATTTCAACAAGTGCAATCAATAAGAGGTTTTATGGATTTAATTACATAATAGAGTCTGGCACCCAGGACTGCTTTACCAACTCCGTAAATTCCTACCTCCTACATACTTCCTCATCATCCGTTGCTTTCTTACTAATAGATTATTCCAAGTAAACCAAAATGGTTCCTATTCATCCCTCTATTATCAATCCGCTGGTGTTCCTCAAGGTAGTATCCTCGGTCCCATCCTCTACACCGTCTATCCAGCAACTCCTGACACATATGTGCTCACAGTTAATAATAACCCTTTGATTGCAACCCAAACTCTCCAGTCCCATATCACAATCCTCGAAGAATGGTGTAAAAATCGGAGGATTAAAACAAAAATTCCAACAAATCCCAACAAATCACATTTACTATTCGTCGTAAACCTGCCGACTGCCCTACAGTATACTTTAATAATGTGGATCTTACCCATTTATTTTTAGATTCGTTATCTTGGACTACACCTTGACAAATGACTAACCTGGAATTCTCACAAAAGATTGAAAAGGCAGGAAACTGCACGCAGATTCCGACTATTACAACACTTACTAGACAAACGATCTAAACTTCCAATCCATTACAAAAGACTGATCTACATGA
>NW_027108531.1:43817-45943 GCF_000696795.3 Halyomorpha halys
TTCATATAATATATAATAAATACATATTTATGTAACTTTTTTAAAGTTATAAAATTACTAATTAATTAGTAATTTATATTGTTAAATAATACATAATTTCTAAATACATATTTTTTTAAATATTTGACAATTTATTAGCACATATTTATGTTCATATTTCGGATTTTTTAGCACATAAAAATCCTATCCGTAGATATTATAATCTGCCACACAGTTTTGGGCAATAGTTAATAGTGATGAATGATCTCATACATACTAAAATAAAATAAGAATGAAAAAAAAAAATCTCGCTTAAAATATATACAAACAGAAGGATGAAGAAAATGAACATAATCAAACTATGTGCATGAAAAATTAAGTAAATAAAATAAAATAATCTCAAGTCACATTATGCTCTTAACTCTATCCCCCAAGTGTGAGGGGTAGAGTAGAGCTCCTTGAAATTCCAGCACATCCCCGGTAATGAGCCAGTGGAGGCTGAGCAAGTGCGCTAAAGCCACAATCAACTTGCGTGAAGAATCTGACCATTGCCAGAACTCCAATTGTCCATTTTTATTTTACAATAAGTCTCTTGGCCACTGCCGTTTCACCCTTATAGGTGGGGGTGTAAGGATGGGTGGAACTAGAAAAGGATTGAACCAAAGGGTTAGCATGGTTGGAAAGGTTTATATGGAATTAGATATTTTTAACTGGAAAATTAATATCTTATATTTCAAAAACTTCTAAAAAAATTCGTAATGAGTTTTTAGTCGACCGTAGTGTATTGTCGGTATTGACACACAGATAAGTAAAACTGATTTTTCAGTACATTTTGTTATAGCGGGAATATGAAATTAGAAAACGTTAAAAGAAATTAATTTTTCTTCATATATTACACGCACGCACGCACGCACGCACACACACACACACACAAAAAGATACAAAAGAAAACTGAGAATATTACAACAATTAGATACAATAACTACATAACTTGGATTAACAATGACACGAATAAAAAATAAGTAACAATGACAAGAGTAGAAATATAAAAAAAAAAAAAAGTAAAATATACAGTCAAAAAAGTATAGGAGACGTACATAAAACAAAAACAATACGGGAAAAAAAAGAGAATAAAGTAGAGATCAAACAAACGTCTAAAAGAATAAATATAAATAAAAATAATAATATGTGTGTATATAGTTGACAGTAAAAATTGATTTATAAAAAGATGGTCAGGGTTGCGATTTACAAATTTTTTGTTTCTCTTTTGACCGCAACCCTGACCATCTTATTTAAAAATCATAATAATGATATTAAATGATAATAAATGAGCAAATTTTTAAAAAATTTCAACTCTTGCCATTGTTAGTTATTTTTTATTCTTTTAATTGTTTATTGAAGTTTATGTAGTTATTGTATCTTATTGTTGTAATATTCTCTGTTTTTTTTTAACCCTGATGAAGCCCTGCAAAGTGGGGCGAAACATCGGACATTAAAATAGTTATAAACTATTTATTCTTTTTTTGAACGCAACCCTGACCATCTTGTTATTTTAAAATTTTTACGGTCAACTATATACATATATATAATTATATTTTTTCTTGACACATTATAGTTCTAATATTTCTAGATTTATTTAGTATTCTTTTTGTTTATTCTTAATTAAGACGTCAATTTTTTCCTTTTCCTCTCCCCTGAATGGAGGCTATATATCAACTAAATTTTCTTTTTCACAGTTAAGATTGGGCCCCCGACTATTAGCGCCGACGAAGCAATATCTTCCTTATTAAGAGCCGTAGCTCCCTCTAGTGTTTTTTTGCCCCAACCCCCTACTAACAGATGGTTATAGATCAGCTCCATAAATCAAATCCTCCCGAAATATAGCGCCCTACCTCGGAACTATTTAAGTATGAAACAGTTCTTTAGTAATAATTAGTATAGCCGATGATGGTGTGATTTGTGGACCGCAGTTGCTTGATTGATATAGTTCGTAGTCTATCCCTCATACTGTCCATTAGCTACTACAAATGATCCCATCTTTAGATCCCTTTATGGATTGCTTCAGTTTTTTCTTTGATCTCCTTAAAATAGAGAGGAAAGTAATTTCGGAAATGTATTTTTTATTTATAACTATCTCTCTCTCTCTC
>NW_027108531.1:47684-48423 GCF_000696795.3 Halyomorpha halys
TTTTTCAAATTATAAACTAATATTACAACAACTTATACATTGCAGTAGATGAAAAAATTAAAATCCGGAACACAAATAAGTAAAACTTATATATTAGTGCTGACGTTTCGACCTGAATTTAGGACCTTCATCAGGGCTGAAAACAATAAACGAGATAACAACCTTCAGAGAGGAATAAAAATGTAAAGAAAATATTTATAAAAATAAATTAAGTAGATAGTAGATGATACTAACAGAAGATAAAATCAAATAGGGTTTTTTTTTTATTTTATTTTTTTTTTTTATTAAGTATACTTAAAAACATTCAAAACTTAAATTAAGACAGGAAAAGCATTCAAAGTAGCAAATGAATAGCTTGGCTTTCTTTCATAAGGAATGTTAATACGCCGGACTGTATTTAAGTTGCAAATGTTTGTAATTAAGGAACATAACATTATACGGGGCTTATTAATGTGAAAATTAACTGCAAGTATATTCGGATGGCGATCCTTGAGGCATAGCAACAGGTTCACCTGCAGCCCAGACGTTTCCTCACCGAAGAGATTACTAAACCAGTTCGGGTCCTTGTCGCGTTTCCTCATCGATATAAATCGATTATATGTATACTCGAATCATAATCATATCAGCTATACGCTTCCGGAGATATATACAAGGGAAGGCGCGGGGTACCTATCAACCAAATCATCTTTAGAAGATACCTATCGCCTAAATAATTATGAAAAAAAAACTCCATGATATA
>NW_027108531.1:50040-51875 GCF_000696795.3 Halyomorpha halys
ATTTCTGTCAAACGAGAGAAAGTCATCCTACAAGTTACCAAAATATTTTAACCAGAGTAGAAAGACAGTTTACATTTCATCCTCATCTTATCCTTTCTATCCTGATAATGCTTAGAAGGTTTATACATGTATATATACATATAATTTACTCCTTTTTGGGGAACGTATTTCTTTTTATCTCAGAATTCTGACATGCCAAGACGGTTAAAAGTGCATTGGGTAAATATAAAGAAAAAAACTACATTGGATTGACGGTTTGAAGGAGAGGAAGCAATCATTGATCGGGGAACAACTAGGCGTAAGCAGCCTACCTGGGCTACACACCTTTGGTAGGGGCAATTAGGCCGACAGGTGGGCCAGGAACACCTGCGTACTCTTGATAACGACTAGCTGGGGATACGGATGTAATATTTGGCAGGAATCGGTAAGTTACACGGGAAGCAGGAACTGCAATCGGCCGAGGGGTATTTTTTATGAGAGTTGGGTAAATATCACTTCAATGGAAGTCCAGGATGTTTCAGACGTACAACGGATTTTTTTTAATATAAGAGGTATTCATGATCTTCAGTTTAACATGTTAAATGGAGAAATATTTCTTTCTTTTACCATGTTAAAGCGATATAACATGTAACATGACTGAGAGTCTGTTATTAGGTCTGTTAAATGGAGAATGACGTCACGCAACAGACCAGCTGAGCTCGTCACCGTTTTATTTGTTGTCGTTTTAATTTACTTTCTCGTAGTTTGTGTTTTATTTTTTTCTTTTGTCCTGTGTTTTGGATTTTTTAAAAAAGACAGTCAGTAGCCAAACTTTTACACTTCTACTTTTCACTTATTTTAGTCATGTTGTAATAAATTACTGTAATCAAAACTTCAAAAGAAGGAAACAATAACATGAAGTTTTAGAAAGAAAGGTTACTAAACAAGTTGCTCAGAAAATCCGCTAGGAGCTCTTATGCATTTACCATTTAACACGACTTTAAATAGGGCTGCTCACAATTCTATACTTATAACATTTAACATAGTAAAACATTTTACATTTAACACAACATCATGAGTACTCCTATGATGGGATATTCATGATCTTTAATTTAACATGTTAAAACCTGTTAAATGCAGAAGTATTTCTATCCTTTACCATGTTAAAACGATATAACATATAACATGGTTGAGAGTCTGTCACTAGGTCTGTTAAAAGTAGTGACATAACGCGACACACTAGCTGGCTCGTCACCATTTTGTTCGTTGTGTTAGGTTACTTTTTTTGTGTGCTAGTATTGTTTTGGATGTGTTTATAACTAAAAAAGCACTGGATGACAATAATAAAAATAATGTAATGACCGTTGTCAATCAGCTTATCTTGATTCCCTTCCTCACCCGTTATAAGATCAACAAGGCACTCAGTGGCCAAACTTTCACACAATTTCCACTTTTCGCTTTTATTACTTTAATTTAGGCATTTTGTAATAAATTACTTTAATGAAAACTTAGAAGTAAACAATAACTTGAAGTTTTGGAAGGAAAGGTTATAAAACAAGTTGCTTAGAAAATCCGCTAGGAGCTCTCCTGCATTTAACATGGCTAGGGCTGTTCACAATTCTATACTTGTGAACATTTATCATGGTAAAACATTTTACATTTAACACGACATCACGAATACCCCTAATATAACCTTGTGTTACCCGAAGGTATTTTAAGTAGAAAAAAGGAAGGTCCGCTGTGTACGGGGGAGAATTCTGGCGCTTAGCGCTTTCTTTATTTATTCCAAAGTGGGGAGGGACCACTCTGCCGGCTTTTATAAGTAGCTTAATTTAAAGTTCATGTTAAATGCAGAG
>NW_027108531.1:53549-54844 GCF_000696795.3 Halyomorpha halys
GAACTTGAATACTTCTAATATAGTGAAAAGGTTTTGGAAGGGTATACATGGTCCGTGGTATATTTTTCATAAAATTTTGGAATGAGACTATTTAATAAAACTTTTTGGGTTAGAATAAATGGGATATGTATATTTAAAAATTTAAATACCTACATTAAAAAAAATGAAAATCAAATGGTCGCTAAACTATATACAACGCAATGAAATAAGATAACAACAAAGCCTGTCATATTAGTTTTAAAGAAATTAGTAAGTCAAACTGACTCGATAATGTACCCAGTAATTAAATTCAAGTACTAATGGATATTTATAATCCATAAAAGGGTTTTATCTAAAATGAAATGCTGACAAAACATGTAAGTTTTAACTCTTATTGGTCGTAAGTTACCTCTCATGTGCAACAGTACTTAGTCGCTACCTTCATAGGTCACGAGGGATGGAGGCAAGGCGAAACATGTCGAGACTTTCAACAATTTTATTTTCTTGGGCGAATTTGTTTTTGGGGCCGGAGTGGATTTATTTTTGGGGCCAAAGGATGATACAATTCTAAGTGTTTGGGCAAATATACAAGAACGATGCTTTCCCACTTATCGTCATTACATTTGGTAAAGCGGATATGCTGCTACAGTTCACTGTCAAGGCGTATACATATGGCAGTTAGTGCGACGAATTGTCACCGATTACTTGTACTATTAATGATCATGCCAGACCCAGTGCGACATGACTGCAACAATCAAATAGTTACACCATGTTAATGGCTAACACTTTTTCCCCAATAATGGGAACTACGATTGTTTACGGTCAAGGTGTTATCTGTCATTTTTAACTTGACAGTTGCATCACCCACATTACTTGTACTGTCAACTGTCACGCCAGAGCTAGCGCGACAGTAAAATCATATCTGTAACAATCACACAGTTGCAGTTATAAGGATACTTCAAGAGTAGGTAAAGTGGCGGATATTTTTTGTCACCACTGATCTGTAAGGAGATACTTGTAGACAGAGTAACCCCAGTCTACAGTACTATCTTTGAAATAAGTCAAATCCAAAATATAATCAAGATTTTTATTTTGTCAGATTTATTACTATTAAAGCAAATCAAATATATATTCTTGTTTTCTCTCTTCACAACACAACCTTGGGAAACTAATTGTCCAAGTTCTGGGATTAATTAAGTATCTCTAACAGAGCAATTGACATCTCCAGTTATATATCACGGCCTTTTATAAATAAATAATTATTTTAATCCCATATATAAGTAAAATAAATAAATTTTAACAAAAATATTATTCTT
>NW_027108531.1:56024-59788 GCF_000696795.3 Halyomorpha halys
AGATGGGGGAAATCTCCCGAAACGTTGCTGTATGATATGAAATAAACTATTATAGTTTAATAAGGAAGAAATTGTGTCATTCACTAAATCCATTTTAATTCCATAAGACTCTTCCAGTTAAAGGATTATTAAATTTAGAAGTTGGGGTGTTTTGTTTCTTGATATTTATTTGTATACTCACTAGAGAGGGGCAAAATTAGCTATAGTTGAAAATAACAGCTAAAATTACTATGGATACAACTCTTATTCATGAATGAATAGTTAATTTAATTGATAAATAAATATTTTATTCATGACAATATTTAGTTTCAAATATAGCTACTCTGATATTCACACCATTTCAGTTGATTATGCCATCTTCAGGTATTTACTATTAATACTAAGTAGGTTATGTCGCATCAATAACCAGAGTTGGGCAACTATGAAACTAATAGCTAATGTTGCCATGGATACGATATTTATTTATTAATGATTCATTCATGAATAAGGGTCGTTTCCATGGCAACTGTAGCTATAGCTAATTTTTGCCCATCTCTATCAATAACTCCATATTAAAAAATAAACAAATATTACTATTTCGATGAATGGAATATGGTCTGGGTGCGGTCAATAAAACTCAAATAGTAAATAATTATACTATTTCTATTTCTGTCTCATCATTTGATTTTATTCTGTTCTTTTTTTATCTTTTAATTTGCACTTTAATATTTCTTCTCTTATTTTATCTCTTATCCATCTGTTACTATTATCCTTTTCATTCACTGTTTACAACCTTTCTTATTATATTTTACTTTTCATTGTATACCCCTGTTATGTTCCACTTATGTTTTTTCTTTTCTTTTTTTTTTTTGTAACTATGTCAAGTGTTTGTATCTTTTTTAGCCCTGACGAAGCCCTGCAATGTGGGGCGAAACATTGGCTCAATAAAAATAGTATAATCATTTACTATTTGAGTTTTTATGACCCCACCCGGACCATATTCCATTCATCTATACACACGGTCAACCATCAATAATCTTCCAGTATTACTAATTTCCTTAAATAATAGCACATCTGAGAGATAAAAATGTTTTGATTTTATTTTAAATTAGATCACTTTAAATATAGTATCATAGGCCAGCGGTTCCCAAAGTGAGGAGCCTCAAGGGTATGCCAGGGAAGCGATTGCTACTTTCTCATAATATTACAAATTAAAATTAAAACTAAAATAGAAAATATAGAGTGTATTCCAGCATTTACTTTGTACTATTTTTTCATTTTCCAACACACTCAACCGTTCTAAGGACATAGTACAAGAGCCCAAGAGGAGAAAAAAGTTAGTTATTTCACTCCAATTTTTTTATTACTTCAATGAAAACCATGTATAATAACTAGTCAAGAGAGATGAGTCTGCCGAGTATAGGTAGGGGGAATACAAATGGTAGCTAAAGTAGAGTAAATTTAGTAAAATATGAGCCCTAACACAGCTTTTTACATTCGAAATCCCTGAGATAGTTTTTTTTTTAAAGCAACATTTTATAAAAAATATATTGAAAAAGTAGTAATTAGTGAATTTACTGTGAGAAATCTTTATCTCAGGATGTCTATTAGCACTCGTATCAAAGGTAGTTTAATGTGCTATAAAGTAGTTTATGACATTTATCTTTATAGGAGTAGTGGTTTTCATGATATTTACATATGAAATTTTGTCCGAACAACTAGAAATCAATAAAGTTTAGCAAATATAATGAAAAATACTACTTCCATGAAGATAAACATACTTTAAATGATGTTCTTTTAGGTTTTCTAGTGTTTTAGGTAGTTTCAAAGAATTGGATCTCCGAATAAAAAATGCTTGGCATGGCGAAAAAAGTTTGGGAACTGCTGCTATAGACTACAGTATTCGGTACAATCTACAAAATATAAAAATCTATTTATTGTCAGATGTGTCATTACTAAAGGAAATCAGTGATACATTCCTGAAGATGGCAGATCAAGCCGCAGTGAATATACAAATAAATCTTATGAAGAAATATAAAATCACCTCAGATATTGTTCAAAATAATTCAGAAGAAAAGAAAAGAAAAGAAAAAATTTTAAATTGTTCTTTATTTGTCTGATGAGGAAACGAACAGATAACTTTATTAAAATATGAATTAACAAAGTAGTCGTGATTTTAAACTATAACAAAGGGGCTGTTGTAGCGGAAGGAATTGAGGGTCACCTTAGCAGCCTCATAACAGCAACTGAGCTGATTTGAATCCTGCCTGGACAGGTTGACTTTTATTTTATGGAGGTCCAACAGAATGTCAATTTGACCCTACTACACAGTCCCTCCAATAATAAACGTAAACCTCATCTATTCCATAATTTACATTTTATTTTAGTTTCTGGAATCATGCAGATGGAATAATTTATCAAAGGTTACGAATTGATATCTCATAACTGGACAAAAAAGCAGATTTTGATATCATCATCACAATACAAGTCATCGACTGGTAAGATTGACATGTATGAAAAATAGAACGTCATGACATAAAGTATCTGACTAACTTTTCAAGTCATAACTTGTATTATCGCTAACAGAGGACATTATGATACTTTAATATTCCTCCTTAAAGTCATGAAATACACATATAAACTTGAACCGTAATACGAATAGTTTTTCTCTGTAACTAAAAATCTAAGGTCTGAGAGAAAATTGGCTGAAAAATAGTAAAAGTTTCTAAACCGTATCGGAAAAAAGATTGTGAAAACAAAAAAAGTAGTATAATCTAAAATTTAATAGCTCTTTTATATCAAAGTTATAATTAAAGAAAATTATGTATGTCAATAACACTAAACAAGACAATTACATTTCTAATTATATTATTATTATTATAAAGTAATTATAAATGAAAGACTAATTTATCAAATTATGATAGTTACATTAATTTGTTTATTACTTGTTATACTTCACATAAATGAACTTGATTATTATTGTTCATATTTCTATTACAAGTAGTTCTCCCCACAAACTTCATCGGTGATATAACTATTAAACCTAGACCAATATAATTAGATCTGAAAATTATTTAAATTTTTTTTTCTAATTTAGTTTAAAATATATAATATAAAAAATGAATTTTGCCTAAAATATAATTGAATAAACATCTTGATTTATATAATTTTAACAGTGATATGTGATTTAAAATAAATCATGCATGTGATATCGATTAATATATTGTAGTGTAAAAACTCCAAGAAAAAATTACCAGTTCTTTTAACGAATACTTCCAGGAGTTATATTTATTTTTTTATTATTAAAAAAAAATAGGGTACCCTGCCATCTAACGGCAGACCAAAACCCACTTTACAAATTATACTAATGTTCATTTAATTGTACTACTCATTGCTCAAATTCTATGACTGTAATTTACATATATTCAGTAATTCAGATAATATTATGTTCTTCAATATAATGTAAGCAGGAAAATAGTTATAATATAATATATAATAGAGAGATATTTTCAGAAAAGTATATTTGATGTGGTACGACAAGATGACAACATCTATCAGCCAATGCCAAAATAACATAAAGAAACGATAAACATAAATGAAATATGAGTTAGTTATACTTTTGATTATTAGAGTGCTGTGGAGTCTGCTACGGTTTATAAGCTATAATAGTATAATATGAATTAATTTTGAACAATAAAATTAATAATTCAATTAATAAAACACATCATTAACTAAATATAATATACTAAAATGAAAATAAAGTAAAATAAATTAAAAAAACAATA
>NW_027108531.1:60548-61427 GCF_000696795.3 Halyomorpha halys
AATATATATTTTAATTTTTATAAAAATAAATCTTTTGTTACTACAGTTACAGATTATTTATTGGGTTGCTATGGAAACAACCCAAGTTTTATTAATTCAATATTATTATATAATTTAATTGAAAATAAGATGTTTAACATTATTATCATAAAATGTTCGGAATATTTGACTATGGGAGAAAGCATTGGTTATTTATATAAGAGATGAATTTTTTAATATAAACCAAAACAAAAACAATTTAAAATTTAAAAGATAACATAAATTTAAACATTAAATAAAACTGAAAGAAGATACCTACATGTATATTTTCTTATATTGTAATTATTAATTCTTTTCTATATATAAACATTACAATTGTTTTGAATTTTTTAAAATTTTAATGTTCTGTTAATTCTAAAATGTTTTTCCATTTAACCCAGACGAAGCCCTGCAAAGTGGGGCGAAACGTTGGTTTACAATAAATAGTTTTCTTTTTACTGTTTTGATACCTCTATTGACCGCCACCTGGACTATCCTCCAACAAATTAAATTAAATTTTATAATTTCATAAAATACTTGTGGTTGGATCTTGATTGAAGTTTGAAAATGGCCAAAACATCGCTAAAATATGGAGAATATATGCATAAATACATATAGAATAGAAATGCTCCAAATAAAATTTTTAAAAAAATTTACTATCATATATTTTTTATTGTAAACAATGAGATTTTTTTCTTATGATGATAAGGAATTTTTTCTTAATCATTTTTATTAGCATTTGGTAATTATAAACTACTTCTCCGTTTATTGAAAAATAAATTTAAGTAATTATAAATAAATTTAAAAAAAAAAGTTAGCGAGCCTTCATGAAATGAAATTAATGATATTCATTAAATAGAT
>NW_027108531.1:61477-62149 GCF_000696795.3 Halyomorpha halys
TTATTTATATAATAGATGAATTTCCTAATATAAACAAAAACAAAAACAATTTAAAATTTAAAAGATAAATATAAATTTAAACATTGAATAAAATTGAAAGAAGATACCTTACATGTATATTTTCTTATATGCTTATTATTAATTCTTTTCTATATACTTTATAAACATAACAATTTCTTTTCTATATACTTTATAATCATACAATTTCTTTTCTATATACTTTATTAACATAACAATCGTTTTGAATTTTTTTTTATTTATTTATTTTTTATTTTAATGTTCTGTTAATTCTAAAATGTTTGTATCTTTTTTTTTCATTTAACCCGGACGAAGCCCTGCATAGTGGGGTTGTTTTAAAATAAATAGTTTTCTTTTACTATTTTGATACCTTTATTGACTGCCACCTGGACTATCCTCCAACAAATTAAATAAAATTTTATATAATTTTCATAAAATACTTATGGTTGAATCTTCATTGAAGTTTGAAAATGGCCTAAATATTGTTAAAATGTGGAGAATATATGCATAAATACATATAGAATAGAAATGCTACAAATAAAATTTAAAAAAAAAATTATTATCATATATTTTTTATTGTATAAAATGAGATTTTTTTCTTATGATGATAAAGAATTTTTTCTTAATCATTTTTATTAGCATTTGGTAATTATA
>NW_027108531.1:63487-67086 GCF_000696795.3 Halyomorpha halys
AAATTCTTAATAATAATATAAGAAGACGTATAATATCGGAATAATAAGAATTTATACAAGAAGATAACAAACATTTAGAATAATAAGTTTATATCACTACAACTCGTGAAGGATCATGAGCTCAATGCTCCCTTTGAAAGGGAGTACTGTTACTAAGCCAATGGTTGTATAAGGAGGTGATTTGGTCATAATCACGCTCGAAACATTAAGAATATAAGATGGAAAAGAATAATTAAAAATCAAACCGCCACTCTACGCAAATGATGAATATATTTTTATTTTTATATTAAAACCAATTTTTGCTCAAAAACATAAATAAAGAATATATCTTTATTAATCAACATTAAAAAGTTTGATTGGATAGTTAGAAAAAATTTGTTTTAGTATAAAACTAAAATCTTTGAAATACATTCAACAATTAAGTTAAATTTTTTTAGTTGTATTAGTACTGCAGTAGAACAACTAAAACTTTTGGAGACCTTGGCATTACCACATTGTGGGATCCCCTTGTCTAGGGCAGAGGGACAGGGAGGTATCGGAAATCCCCAAGGGAGTCCTTACAGACTCTCATAAACTATTAATTCTTCCGAAAATGTAATTTAATTTTTTTATTTAACAGGGCTGCTACCTAGTGTGGCTCTGAACAGTCTTTCCACGTCGGTTTCTCCTTCATTCGCACCTATACATACATATGCATGCTTCTAACCAAAATTTTTTATTGGACAGTTAAGAGTTTGTGAGATGATTTCATACATATTATATTACCTGATTGAAGGTAAAAATGATCAAGCGAAATTTTTGCAAAAATTATATTTTTTTCTAACCATCTGTGCTTGAACCAAGCCCATCCATAAGAACTGACTTAACCATATAAATTAATAATAATCATTAGTAAATTTCACGATTTAGATAATAATTAAATGTAGATTTGATTCAAGTAGTATATTTCATCTTCATCTTTGCACCCGATCACTTTCAGCTCATACCCAATATATATTGTCTTAAAATTTGTTTAAACGATCATGGTTTTATGATATGATATATATTGAAAGATTTATGGTAGTTTATTAGTATGATAGAGATAATAGTGCTATCAATATAAATCATTCGTTGCTTTGTGGACGGAAGAGATTTAGAGTTGCATGAGGGTCAGTAACGAGCAATATACTTCGAACATTTCTTTTTTCAATACCAGACAGTTTGATATTTACCATTTCTAACAAACCTTTGTACAAGCAATATAATTAACATTAACATTTTTTCACTTATAGTTACATAATTTTTAACCTTACCTTATTTTATTATTTTGTACTTTATTATCAACATATTTTTAGTTGTTTCGTATCTTTTTTTTAGCCCTGATAAAGCCCTGCAGAGTGGGGTAAAACGTCGGCTAATAAATAGTTGTTAACTATTTTTTGTTTCTTTTTTGATCGCACCCCTGACCATCTTCATATGTTTTAAATAGATAGATAAACTATATGTTCCAGATGAAGTGCGATTTTTAAGTTATTTGAAAAACTATTTTTTTATTTTTTTTATTGCACTTATACAACATAAGAAAAAACAATATAAATAACTTCAGCTTCATAGCATTGTCATTTTTGAGGCATAATGAACAATAAGTCAGTTACAGAGTAGTTATAGACAAACAAGGCAGGTTTTATTGTATAGAGAGATAGAGATAAAATAGTTTTCAATCAGAACTTGCACAGAAAATTTTAAAATAAACATAATGATGAATAATTAGTTGGCCGTGGATTACATATGAGAATAAGATGGTTGGGGGTGCGTTAACGGTTAGTTAAGAACACAAATAAGTAAAATTTTATTTATTAGGGCCAAAGTTTCGACCAGAATTTCATGCCTTCATCAGGGCATCTGGAGGCAGGTTCTACACAAAGACTAACCTTAATTATATGTATGTATATCTTCCCTAATATTTGTTACATTCAGATGATGTCAGTTTTTTTCGTAGGGAATCAAATTATCTTTAATAAAATGGTATAGTTTTAGTTATTAAAAAACATTTTTTTTTTAAATTTTAGAATAATTTGTTTTAAACCACTTAATAAAATCCGAATTATTTTAACTCAGCCTTATTTATAATTGAAGTGTTCATAGTTTCTCCTCATATAACCTCAATTGCTTGACCATTGTGTTTTGAATGATGTCAAAGTCAGTAATATCTGTCTATAAGAAAAATATTTAAAAAAATAAATTCCTTTTGAATTTTCCTGGTTACTTAAATTGTTGGTTCGAAGCATATTTATTATATTAATATATCAGCCGGGAACAAACTGTTTATCGATCACAATATTTACTTTGTTACAAGCTTCAATCACTATTTTTTGAAAAGTTACTAGTTAGCAGAGATGGGCAAAAATTAGCTACAGCTAAAGTTGCCATGGATACGACCCTTATTCATGAATGAACCATTGATAAATAAATATCGTTTCCATGGCAATTTTAGTTATTAGTTTCATAGTTGCCCAACTCTGCTTGTTAGTTTTATTTTTATATTATCTGTTACAGGTAGGTCAAGATTTGTTAGGAATTTATAATAGTAATAAAGCCTTAGCAAACCCAAAGGTTCAATGCTGATACCACCAATCGTTCTTTGCATAGCTGTCCAATGACACCCGTCCAAATACAACTCTACACCAGATCTGTTTTGACACAATCCTCCCACCTATGTTTCAGTTTACCCCTCGGAAGTTTTCTGTTTGTTCATTACTAAACCCTACAACCTTACGTGCCCATCTTATTCACCGCAATACTATAACCCAAATTATATTTACTAGGTACAGTTTCCTCGAATAAGAAAACTTTGTAAAGCTAGTTCAAATTATCTTAAGAAAACTTGGAGACACAGTTCTTTTTATGAATTATACTGTCCACTGTAATAATACAATGGTACAGTATCTACAGTAATAATTTGGACTTCATAGCCATTGTAGTTTTTGAGATACAAGTGATCAAGAAGTCAGTGAGTGATTGCAGACACATATAGCCTTGTTACATAAAGATTTACTAAAAATTTCAAATAAATGAAAAATGTACAAAATATGGGATATTAAACTCACGTAAAAAGTATAGGCCAATCCAGTCATGCGGAGAAGGAGCTTCGACGGACCAACTGACCTGTACGAGACAAGCGAGCGGCTCCCTCTGAACAGATAGGAGCTCTGCCTTAAGCCAACTCCAGCCTGCACGAGCGACCGCTCCCTGGTTTACATACAGGCAGTCGGCCCCCTCCGCTCGCGCTCCCGCTTCTTCTTCCTCCTCCTCCTCCTCCTCTTCGTTCTCCCTCCCCAGCTCTCCATTCCTGGTATCCACAGTGAACAGCTTCACTACCTAACAACAATTATATCGTGAAATAAGATGTTTATAGTATTACTATGAATGTTTCTCTAAATTTATGTCAAGCGAAATAAGTGATTTGAAATTACATTTTGGGTAGAAATTAGATATAGTAATAATAACAGCTTTATTTACATCCTTTACAGAACTAAAAGCCTCTCCCTTTAGAAGACAAGAGTCCGGTTTATAAACGTGAAGAATTTACAAAAATTAACTCAACTTCATTGATTAAATTT
>NW_027108531.1:67802-69761 GCF_000696795.3 Halyomorpha halys
ATCATATAGTGTGCAACATTTACATGACTTTCTCTCAAAAACATTTCAGGTCCTACTGTATAAGCCGACAAAAATACAGATTTGGAAATTTGGAAGAAACTTTTATTTTTATTTATTTCCACCTTCCCCTGCATTACAAGCAAAACAGGGGTGCAGAAGCAGTTCGATGTTACATATCCATCATCAAACTACTGCTAATGAATCAATTTACCGTCTTCCGTCCACAGACATTTCAGGGGCTGGTCTTCTTCTTTGATGAATATTGTGGCTAGGTCCAATAATTGTTTTCTACCCGTATACAAATTCTTTGTATTGAGGTAGTTTTCTTTGCTTACTAGCTGAGGGAAGTCGTTCTCTATGAGGACATGGAGTCCGGTTTCCCTCAGCAATCTGGCCCGTAATGTATCAAAGGCAATACAGTCTATGATGATGTGCTCGGCAGTCTCCAGAACACCACAACTAGGGCAAAGGGGTTCGATATCCATCCTGTGGCCATGAAGCTTGGCTCGAAATCCCATGAGAAATCCCATCCATCCCCGTACCCCATGAGAAATTGAGAGAACCAGTAGTCTGGGAGGATCCACTTTGCTTCCATCCATTACCAAATGGTGGGGAAATGAATTTGGAAGAAACCCAAGAAGTCCAAAATATATCCAGCAACATTTGAAATGTTATTAAAATGCCCGCTAATATATATTTAAAAAGAGAAATTTTGTCCTGAAAGGTGACCAAGCAACACTGGTAAGAAGCATAAAACACATAGTCTTGTTTGTTTCTTGATCTAACTTCTTCCACTTACTTCCAGAATATAAAACTATATGTAATGTATTTGAGTATTTTTATTAGTGATCATTCTCTAGTCCTCAATAAGTTAAGTTTAAATTAAATTCTGTATATTGCACATTTGAATAATAGTTGAGAACCTTCTAACATACATTCTAATCTTTATTATTTTGTGAGACGTCTCTTGCATGCATAAATTAAAAAAGCTAGGGAGCGACTATGATAGGAAGCGAGGGAAAAATGTTTAATTTTCTATCAATATTCATTATTAAAGCAATAAAAAATGTTTGCTTCTATTCCTATTTAAGCTATAAATAAAATTGTCATAAACTCATCCTCAATAAATTTCTCATTATATTTTGCATTTTTAAACTGACACAAAGTTTAAATTCAGCCAATATTATTAATTAATGATTAATGATTAATGATTACCAACTTAGCCAACATTATTTTAGTTTTTTATTACCTTCGGTAAATGATCTTTTACAATCCTTGAAGCAGGCACACACACTAACATAGCTTTATTGATATAACATGGAGCATGAATATGGTTTAATAATACCGATTCCCAAAGATGTGCAAAAATTAGCTAAGGCTGAAACTAATAGCAAAAATTTCCATAGAAACGAACTTATTCATGAATAGACCATTGATAAATGAGCATCGTATCCATGGCAATATTAACTATTAGTTACAACCATAGCTAAATTTCACCCAACACTCCTGATTACCTACTTAACCAATATTATTAAGCCATATTCATTATCAAAGTCCAAAAAATTAGACTCCTACGGCACAGACCTTTTTTTTTATAAAACAATATCGAGAAAACTACATTAATATGTGTGTACCTGCTTTAAGGAGTAGTCAAATAACATTTTCTGAAGGTAATAAAAATTTTAAAAGTACATACAATTTTTATTTTTCAAAAAAGTTTGGTACCTAAATAGGTTCAACATTGGAGAAGGACACATTAGTAATTTCAAATTACAAATAAAGTAAAGAAAAAAATAGATTTACAAATGAAATAGTGTTTAATTGATGAAAATGTAGAAGAAATGTTTCCTAAATTGTACAATGGTATCAGTTCCATAATTACAGAACTTCAAAAAAAGAAAACTAATTTAATACAAGTGATATTAATAATGAAACTCACTGATATACCAGAGGATTTCT
>NW_027108531.1:70181-75335 GCF_000696795.3 Halyomorpha halys
TATTTAAAATTCAAAATTTTAATCTAAATAATAATGCAGTTTTTTGTCTACAATAAAACCTACTAATACATTTTTAAGTTTAAAGATGTTCTCATGATTTAAAACCTATAACAAGCCAAATTACAATCTATATATTTTATGTGCATTTTTGAATTAAACTGATTTTAATAAAAATTAAAACACTCTTTGACATGCATGCATTAGAAAAAAGAAAAGAGCAAAATTTACTAAAGCCTGCACACTGAAATAATTAAAACATGCAGTACACTGCGTTTCACATAATTGTTTAATCAATATTACATATATACTTGAATAATTGACAAAATTTCATACTTCAAACATTCAAAAACATGATTATTTCTGAAGTTTAAAATAAATTAAATATTAAGTTTTTCTATGATTCTGTAATTTGACATATAATTTTTTTCCTATAAAGTATTTTAATTTAAAGAGTAATATTTTTATTTGGAACGTAAAAGGTGAGAAATATTAACTTCTAATAGTTGTTAATTGACAGGCTTATAAAAATTTAAATATTTTCAGAAGCTATCGGACGACTAAAACAGGAGCTGTATTCAATAAAACTGTAATAAAGCTTGAATGAGGACTGAATTATTGCTACGCAGCTAATACTCCACAGTACTCTAATACGAATATTGTTAAATGAATCAAGAAAATATGACTCAATAATTACAGATTGATAGTGAATTGAATAATATATTGTCAAAATGCCTCAAATGAGGGTAGTATAAAACTAGGGTAATGATTGAAGTTAAGTGGACCTGACATACATTCCATTATAAGTTTGTTAAAAAAGAAGTTTTAATTTTTCAAAAGTAGTAATTCATTTATAGCATTTGTGCAGTCAAAAATGATACAGAAAAATTGTATTATCATTGAAAAAGAAGAGAGAAGCTGTGGGGAGACAGACTAATTATGTACCTTATCAACATAAACACCAAATCCATTGGCATTGTTTTCAGATTCACTATAAAACACTAATTAATTTAAACGATTATTTAATATATCTGTTTTTCACTTAGATTCACAACCTATAGATTATCAGTTCAAACCAAACTGTCCAGTTTGACAGGTGACAAGACACAACCTGAGACTCAACTGGACCCTAAACAATGCAGTGTTGCCTTCAATCTGTCGAGTTTGTAAATAAAAAATTTAGAAAACTAAAAAGATTCGAGGCTGAACTCAAAATCGTTTGAATTTATTCAAAAATTTAACTTAATAAGAGTAATAATAATTATTTTTAAAATTATGAGTTGGAAGATTTAACGATTCGTTTTATTAACTCCTCATAGTGAGAGTTTTTATGCTTCGGGCTCATTTCTACGTAATGGACATCTTAAAGAGATTTTTTCCCTAAAACTAATGTACCATGAAGGAATAATTTGTGAAGTAGTGATATAATTATGACGTTACGCTTTCGTGTCTCGGCCTCAATTCCAGCTGATAGAGATGATTGGAGTCTAGTATTTTGAACCCCAACGTAGTAGGTACGTTGTGGTTAGGCTGCAGGAATGAGTCATTCTTAAACTGTTCAATTATGGTCTTTTGTTAATTGTTTCTGATTTCATAAACGTAAAAATGGTAGCATCCACTTTATTTCAAGAATGCCTTCAAGACTCTCCCAAATTCAGGTATTTGTTATTGTGTTGTGACAAGTGGTCATAAACCTATAATATATTCCATTTTTTTAAAATGATAAACTCAGTTATTGTTTTTAAGTTTTATTATAACTTCATCTTGTCATTTACAGGTCTCAGTTAGCAGAAGAAGAGAGCCAAATAGAAATTTTAGAACATAAACTGGAAAAAGTAACTTGATTAAATATTATTTAAACATTAAATCTGAGTTTAATTTTATTTACATGTTTTTATGTTTCGTTGGTAGGTTCTCAAAGCATGTGGAGCTATGCTAGACAGTGGAAAAACATTTACGACCCAACAAACTATATTTACAAATAGCTTATGGGACCTGAGCTCTTGCTTTCGAGACGTTCCAGAAACCGCATCACATTTGAATAAAATAATACAAGGACTTCAAGAAATGAATAAATTTCAATCGATTCTGTTGGATCAAGCGTCTCGGACAGTTCTGAAGAATTTGACGAATTTCATCAAAGAGTAATTGGCATATTTTATTAATGTGAAGACTTAAGCATGTATTTTTTTTTTCATAATGAGCTGTGTTCCGTTTAGAGACATAAAAGGAGTTTGGGAGTCTAGACAACATTTTGACAAGATATCGGGTGATTTAGACATAGCACTTTCTCGTCATTCTCAAGTACCGAAAACCAAACCAGTTGATATAGAACAAACAAATGGAATACTTCAAGCTACCGTTACTTGTTTTAGGTATAAAACAACATAAATATTTATATTGATTTTTTGTTATTAATGTTTAGTGTATTACTTCATTTTTAAAGTGCATTTTGTTCTATCTAGACATACAGTGTTGGATCATGTGTATACAGTTAGTATGTTACAAGCAAGAAAGAAACAAGAAGTGCTTGGAACTGTGAGTATAAATTTTTTTTAATATATATTTATATTTTTAAAACGGATTTTAGATTTTATTATTCTTTTTAGTTGTTGTCGTATATGCAGGCTTGTAACACATACTTCCATCAGGGATCTGATCTTTGTGAAGGAATGCAGTCGTTCTTAAGAAACTTAGATGACGAGGTATGTATCATCACCTATTTGTTCCTGTCTAGTTTTAACTTAGTATTCAAACTCTTATCACACTGATATGACTCACCTGTTAACTAACGACTCAAATATGCCAACAAAGCTTTTTCTCTATCCCAAATGTTTTCTTGTTACAGGGATATTTATAGAAGGGTTTGTATATTAACTTTTTTTTTTTTATAAGATTTTCCTAAATTTTAAAAATTTATATTGATTTTTTTTTTCCTCCCTTTAGATTGTACAGATGAGAACAGATACATCAAAATTAGAAAAAACTCTTGGAGAACGCCATTCTCTTGTTACCCTTTCCGATAAAGCTTCAAATGATACCATTCAAGGTTATTTGTTTAAGAGAACTTCAAATGCTTTTAAGACTTGGCATCGACGTTGGTTTTGCATAAAAAATAATCAGTTAGTTTATCGGAAAAGAACAGGTAAATATTGAATATTTGTTTTTTCAAGTACTGTCCATTTTATACTTATTGTTTATGATTATTTTTGTATATAGGCATATTGTTTTATTCATATAGAAAATAATAATTTTAACATTGAAATACATATTTATGTATTATATAAGAAATATAATTAATATTACATTTGTATGGTCTTAAAAAAAATATTTTGAGAATTTTTAGAAAATTTAAAATCTAAGATTTATGTATTCATATGTTCAATATTATTTTTAAAACTGTATTTTTTTCTTATAAGATGTTTAATTACATCTTATAATAATGTTGTATATATACTATGTATATAATTTATAGGTTTCATAACGAATACGCATTGAGTTTTGTTTCAAAATAGTATTCAATTTTATTTGTAAAGTAAAAAACGTCTTTAGAGAGCCGAATCTCATTCTTTGTCATACAATAGGTAACACTTCAATAGTTTGTTTTGTATTTATTTGCATGATTAGACACATGTGTACATACATATTTGGTTTCTAGAATACATTATTTTCGAATGTATAGAAATTTTTAATCTATTGAAGTTCTATAGAATGTCTTTATCTAAAGGTTTCTGTAGTTGTCATCGTTATATCATTTAATTGTATTGACGTTTTTAAATTATTTTAACTTTTCTTAAGATAAGATATTATCAGCTTTTATTTATTTTATATTAAGGTGATTTAGTGAAATTAAAAAAAATAAAGTAGCAATTAAATTTTTTGGTTAAGCATCCCAAGGCAAAATTCATTCTTTATTATTCACATAAATACATTATTTTAGTCATGTTGTATTATATTACATTATACATTACTAGAATAAATTATTGTTGTCCAATGTATGGTTATTTTTGATCTATTGAAGTTCAATAGAATATATTTATCTTGAGTTATTCAAGAGGAATAATAAATTATTTAATTTTGATTTTTGTAGTATTTCATCTAATTGAATTGATATGTTTTTAAATTATTTTAACTTTTCTAAAGATAAGGTATTATCTATCAGCTTTTGTTTACTTTATATTAAGGTGATAAAATGAAAAGAAAAAAAAAAGCAATTAAATTTTATGTTTATATATATAGTTGACTATAAAACTAAAATATAAGAAGATGGTCAGGGTAGTGCTTAAAAAAAGAACAAATAGTTTATAACTATTTATTGTCTGACGTTTCGCTCCACTTTCCAGGGCTTCAACTTTGTTAATTTAAGCTAGGATAAATATTATGTAAAAATAAATTGATAAGAAATATAATATAAATAAAAGGAAGGAAGACAAAATAATATTAATATAAAATAAACCTGAATAAACAATGATGAGAATAAGAAATACGTAAAATATACAGTTATAAAAGTACAGGAGACGTAGATAAAACAAAACCAAAAAAAAAAAAATGAAGAAAGTAGAGATTAAATAAACGTCTTGAAAGAATAAATATAAATAAAAACAATAATAATTATATTAAATGACAATAAATGAGCAAAGAACAAATTAGGACCATCTACCTGTTCATAGCGAAAGGTTGAACAGAAGGTGACAATTCGACAATTGGTAGGTGGTCCTGATTTATTATTTCCTCATTCTTTTATTTATATGTAATTTCTTATCACTTTAGTTTTACATAATATTTATCCTAGCTCAAATTACCTTATTCTTGTTTTGGTCTTAGTTGTTGTTTTGTTTTTTTTTTGTATCTTTTTACCCCTGATGAAGCCTTGCAAAGTGGGTCGAAACATCGGACAATTAATAGTTATAAACTATTTGTTCTTTTTTTTATCACTACCCTGACCATCTTCTTATATTTTAAATTTTATGTTAAGTATCTCAAGAAAATATTCATGCTTTACTAGAGTTGGAGAAAAATTAGCTATTGTTGAAACTAATAGCTAATATTGCCATGGTTACGATATTTACTTATCAATGGTTCATTAATGAATAAGGGTTGTAACCATGGCAATTTTAGCTATTAGTTTCAACAATAGCTAATTTTTGCCCATCTTTG
>NW_027108531.1:75385-76285 GCF_000696795.3 Halyomorpha halys
TTAGCTATTAGTTTCAACAATAGCTAATTTTTGCCCATCTTTGTGCTTTACTATTCATATAAATGATAACAGTTTCCTGTTGATAAGTTTGTGAGGCTTTTAAAAGAATAAGAATTCTATTTCCTTAATGATATTTATATTTATGTTTGTCTCACTCAGGTTAACGGAGTTATTACATTTGTTAATATTAATCTTAAATTTGAATTGATTAGAAACTATTTTTTATATTTATTACATATACATATTACAAGATTAGCTACTAACCTGATTATGTTTATTTTATAATTTAATTAAATATTTATATCAATTTATTTATTAGATAATTTTCATTTATGAAGGTGAAGATCATTATACCGTGATGGAAGAAGATTTGAAACTGTGCTCTGTACGACCTTCCTTAGATTCTGAGAGGCGGTTTTGTTTTGAAGTAATCTCTCCTTCTAGGTATGTTATTATTTTTATGTTTATGTTTGTTATCTGTCTTATCTATATTAGATATTTTTATTATTATGTTTATGTTTGCAAACTTTCTTATCTATATTATATATTTTCATTTTTAACGCAAATATTTATTTTAAATTATTTTCCCCTTCAAACCAGAAAGAATTCCTGTTTCTCAAGAGTTAAAAGAAAACCTCCTATCCATTTTTATTTGATTTTATTATTATCATAGATTTTTAACTTTTTTTAATTTGATTTTCTTACTATTATATTTTACTTCATTTTATCTTAAAATTTTTAACTTTTTTTTAATATTATTATTTTTTAATGAAAACAACATTTATGTTAGTATTTGTTTTTAAATTTATTTTGAGATTCAGAAACTAGTTTAATTTTAGTCTGATAGTCAAAGTTTTGTACTGAGTTTTGAGAAATAAATTTATTAAAAAAGTTTTATTT
>NW_027108531.1:79034-79374 GCF_000696795.3 Halyomorpha halys
GGTTCTAATGGATAAGGTGGTCTGGGTTGTGGTTATAAAGGTACTCAAAATAGTAAAACAAAAAAAATATTAAAAGTATTTGTTAATAACCAATGTTTGTCTTCATTAGGATTTGAGTCTTTGCAGATGGCAGGAAACAGAATTTTTGTCCTAAAATTAGATTTTTTTTATTCTCTTCCTACTGTTTTGAGTTCTTTCACCTGTTATAAGATTTCTAATAAAAATAGTTTCGTTTAAATAGAAGCTACAAATGAAAATAAAGGTAGTAATTGTGTAAAAATGGAAATAAATGAAAAATAATCCTTTGTTAAGAAGATATAAATTGATTGGTTTTTTTTTT
>NW_027108531.1:80149-82050 GCF_000696795.3 Halyomorpha halys
AAAAGAAATTAATATATAATATATTAATAAACTAATAGAAACATTTTAGTTTATATTACTCTGTTTTTAATAAAAACCGTCTTTAAATAGCTATAGCAAGAAATTACATTACAAAGAGACATAAGGTGATGCCAGTTGATTTGGAGTCTTATTGTTAAAAATCTCTTTATTGGTCAAAATTTTATAGTACTGTTAAAAAGTTGTCAATAATGTTTTGTATTTTAGTCTGTTTGAAGTGATGATTTTAAAAAAAAAATTAATGTAAATTTTGTAAAAAAAAAAATTGATATGAAAAGAGTGCGACCGGTAAAGATACACTACAAATAAGTAGAACTCATTTATTTGTGCCGATATTTCAACCTGAATTTCAGGCCTTCATAATGGCTGAAAAACAAAAACGAGATAACAACCTTAATTCAGAGAAAAAATTAAAAGTAAATAATAATAAATACACTTAGAAACATAAATAGCATTAAATTAAGTAGGCAGTATATAATATACTAATAGAAGACAAAATATATTATTGTAGATGCTTGTTTGTTTTTGTTTAGTGGTGCAAAACATCATTGGTCATCAGCGCCATTTATACCTTATTTAATTTTGCTTGTATTTCTTTAATTTTATTTCTTTATTATTATTTTTTTCTGTTCAATTTTATATTTTTGACAGTAAACCTTTTTATATTAAAAACTGAAACTCTAATTCTATTGTTTTATCATTGTCTCCAAGGGTTTTTGAAATATCTGGGTTTAGTTCTAAGCTATTGAGGTGTGATGTGAAATATGGGCATTCTTGAATAAGGAAGAAAAAAAAAGAGAGAAGAGATTTGTGGGGGTAGGAAGAAGACAGAAAAAATTGAAATCAACAGAGAAACGTACTGATTCGAGCAGCTTTATAAATTATTAACACCGCATTGTAAAAAAAAATTGTTTCCATTCAATGGCTATCAAAATTTTATATTAATCATTAGCATTAAGTGATTTTATTTAATTTATTATTTTTATTTTATAGGAGTCATATGCTCCAGGCTGATTCCGAAGAAATGTATAACCAATGGATAACAGCGCTACAGCAAGGAATCGGTAATGCGTTGCAGTTGGTTATCCATAATTCCGATAGTGACAAGAAACTGTCTTCCATTGACAAGAGCAACAATAACAAGCGATCGAAGTAAGTTGAATTGTTTTCGAAAGTTCATCAAAAATAATTTTTTGTAATCAATAGATATCATTATTGATGCTACAGCATGGCAATGTGTATACATCTTGGCTTATATTGTTCATACATGAAGACTACAGGCTACGGCCGAATAGATTTTTTTAAAAAGATTAATAAAAGTTTCTGATGTAGTTCATAATGGTCAAGACAAAACAAGATAAAAACAAGCTTTAACAGCTCAAAATTGCCGTTTAATGATTTTAGTAACTTATCAATAGTAAGCAATAATTTAGCGAAGTATTCACCAACCAGAGATGGGCAAAAATTAGCTATAGGCAAAACTACTAGGTAAAATTGCCATGGATACGATATTTATCAATGGTTCATTCATGAATAAGGGTCGTATCCATGGCAACATTAGCTATTAGTTTCAACTATAAGCTAATGTTGCCATGGATACGATATCTATTTATGAATGGTTCATTCATGAATACGGGTCGTATCCATGGCAACATTAGCCATTAGTTTCAACTATAAGCTAATTTTTGCCCATAACTCTGTCACCAATCTATAGAAGGCCACTTAGTCAGAAATTGAGTCATTGCGGACCATTCCTACTCTCGACTTTGGTCATTAGGTTGCTTAAAAATGCATTTTGATGCACTTCCGTAATGCATTTACCTGTTAAAACCTTTTAACTAACATTAAAACAATAGGAAAGGTTTGGTTTTCCGAGCTATTAT
>NW_027108531.1:82735-85632 GCF_000696795.3 Halyomorpha halys
GTAGTTTCGATGCAAGAAAATTCATTACTATTATTTCTTCTTGATTTTTTTCCTCGAAAAATTGTTTATTCTATATTTTATTTTAATGTTTTTAAATATTATTTTTATATGTGTAAAGTAAGATTCATCATCATCATCCCGAGCTCAAAAATCCAATACCGGATCTTGGCTGCCTCAAGAGTTGTCCTCCATGTTTCCCTGTCCTCAGCAGCCGTCCACCAGTTCCTGATTCCAAGGATCCTGGCATCGGTACTTACTCCATCTCAACTTTGGTCTACCCACTTTCCTTTTTCCATCTATGCAGCTTTCTTGGAGTTGAGGTCTCATCCATCCATACAACATGGCCCGCCCATCTCAGCCTAGCTATCCGGATACATTTCATAACATCCAGTTCCTGGTTTCACCTATTTCAACTATTTCAAAGTTGTTTATACCAACTTAGATTGTTGGACCTGTTTGACGGCTGTCAGTTGTCATGTATTTTGCTTTTTCCTCGTTGATCTCTAGGCCCATCTTTACTGCTGCTGCCTCTTGCGAGCAGTAAGCCGTTAAGGATCTCCCAATAATACATATATCATCAGCGTAAGCCAGTGTTTGGGTGCTTTTTGTAAATAAAGTGCCTGTTGTCTGTATACCAGCATCTCTCACTACGCTTTTATTCAAAGTAAGATTATTTCCCTTAATTTTATTAGTATTTGAAGGCGTATCCTGAAGGTAATGGAAGAAAGGATATTGAAATGATAGGATCATTTTAATCAGATATAAAAAATAAATACAAGATATAAATACTATGGTTTTCAGTTTATTGACAATGATATCACAAGTTATTATTGGGAACAATCTCTGGTTTATCTGCGGATGTAAACTAAATTAAATAAACTCTGCTTAAGCAACCTTTACAATTATTCACAACGGATTCCCTTTAGCACTGTATTTTATATCAGGGATGAAAACTAACACCACCTGTCCCTGGCAACACTATTTCCCCTTTCACAAATATAGAACTTTTGTAGCCTTCTCTATATGTCTCTAATGCTGAAACTTTACCTTCAATGCCATATCTCGGCTACGTGCATCTGTTCTGAGGAATCTTCTCCTTCGGTCACCAAACTAAGGATGTCTTTGTCTGCCCTTCAGGTTCTTTCTCTCCCCACTCTGGTCACCATATCCTTCTTGGTTTACTTAAACCATCATATATTTGGTGATCCCCTACAAGTTTGAAAAAAACTTATATTTATTTTGAATTATATTAATTACCAAATTACTTATAGATCGATATTGTATCAGTATTATTAAAATATTGTCGAGACCGTTTGACTAGTTCTTTATCTATCTGGTTCATACTCCATGTGTTTATAAATGTTCATTTCGGAGAACCTTTGAAATTATTTAATAGCACAATAATGTGCTGCTTGATGAGGCAATGAAGCCATAAAATTTCAAAGAGTTTCATTTTGTGATGTAGGTCATTTTGCAGTTTACCATTCGCTGGATATAGAGAGTTTGGCAACAACTATTAATTTCTAATCATTTAAAATAAAGAAAGGAATCAGTTGTAAAAAAAATATTGCTCGTCTTGTTTATAACTTATCAAACAGCTAAAAACAAAATTTAATGCTGAATTAAAAAAAAAAAAAAAAGTAAAACAATAAATCATTGAAGGGGCTCCTTTCTATGAAATCTATACTAACAATTTTCCAAATATTGTTTATTACAATAAATTTAAAGAAAAACAAAAATTTAGTTTTTTTAGTCATTGGTTCCCAAGAAGAAAATTAATTGGTTTTTACTTTAACTTATCTATATGTGGAATATATAGTTAACGTGCTAAAAGAAGGAAATATTTCTTCATTTAAAATGTTAAATTAAAGATTATGAGTACTCCTATTGTTTACTATTTTGTTTTACAGTTCAGTACGTGAGGCATATATAAAAAGAAAGTGGGTAATTAAAGAATTTGTGACCGGACTATCCCTGTCACCATTGCGGTGTAAGAGGAAATGGTCTGTTAGGAAGTTGAGAAGGAGGGCCAGGTCCGGGGAAGGACGGTCACCACCTCCTGGCCTCGCTCTCGTCGGAGAGGACTTCAACACTGGTCCCATGTCCGCATGTATCGAGATCAGTTCTGGTGAGGAGTCTACCGAGGGCGAAGACTCCAGCACTGGTAATTATCAGTCCTATTCTTAAGGAGGTTGATTGCGCAGAAGAGTTTTGATAAAAATTTAGTACTGTGAAACCTCTTTTTAACAAATCTAAAGGGTTTCTGCAAACTTAAAAATTGAAAAATCCAACCTCATCCCAAAGACTGAAGCCCAAGCTGCTACATGATGTCCTGTTATAAATTCTATTTCTGTTACTAATATTTTATTTATTTTTTCTCTTCGTCTTTTTTTCAAATTAACTTTTTTTTTTATTGGAAGATTATTGATTGACCGTGTGTATAAATGAATGGAATATGGTCCGGGTGCGGTAAAAAAAAACTCAAATAGTAGATAATTATACTATTTTATTGAGCCAACGTTTCGCCCCATGTTGCAGGGCTTTGTCAGGGCTGTTTTGACGGCAGTCAAAGACAAAGTGACACTACTATTTGAGTTTTTTTTTTACCGCACACGGACCATATTCCATTCATTTTTTTTTATTCCATCTATAATCTAAATCTATAAATATCATTTTTTTCTCTTTTCTTTTTTTTTTTCTCTCTCTCTCTCTTCTGAAGAATTAATATTTGTATCTATCTATTTTATTTTATTTATAATTCATTATTATTATTTACAGTTTTTGAAAATTTATAGCGTTGTAAATAGTTAGTGGTATCTTTTGCACGAGACTATATTTGATGAAGTAACAGAATAGAAATAATGAAATTAATTATTATAAAAAGAAATATATTGTGA
>NW_027108531.1:86901-88852 GCF_000696795.3 Halyomorpha halys
ATTTGCTCAACGTGGCCTTGATTCAACATACTTGACTGAAGAATACGTACCGCCATCTTGGTTTTGTTTTTAATCACGAAGTTATTATAGACAATGAAAATTGGTTAGCTTGCTTTTTGGATAAACAAAACAAATTAACAATCTTAAAATGATACATAAAATAAAACATATTATAAACCCTTTATACATCAAAATATATTATTTACTCATAAAGAGCATATTACAATATAAAATAAATACTAGTTTGACGTAAGGTTGCTCCACTCCGATAGGTCAGAGGAAGAGGGCTGCTGAGATGTGTAGATCGCAGCTCTTGTAGCTAAATACACTGATGCAGTGGTCTAAAGTTAGTGTAGTGGCTCATCGATAGTCCAAATATCCAAAAGTCGTATTAATGTATCAGGCGAGCTGACAAAATGAACGCAGACAGGGCTGGTTACATGTTCATGGCCACTAATTATCCGGAACTCATATTAAAGTCGAAACACAGAAGTGGTCTGGTTCCGAACTGTAATGACGGTTAACTCATTAAAATGTCCAACCAATTAAATTATAAACACAGACAGGGCTACTTAGATGCTACCATGGCCACTAATTAGCCAGAACTGCATTAAAAACTAAGATGGTTGGTCCATTGCTAGGTGACACCTTAGCGACAATTATCAACCCCTAGCAACTGTCTCTATTACTTATTATAATGAGTATTATAATATATTTGTAACACACAAATATAATTACATATTTTTCTTCTCAAATTACTAAATAATAATTAAACTATCTATTTTGAGCCAATGTTTTGCCCTATTTTGCATGGCTTAAAAAAGGTACAAACAACTAAAATGTAAAAATTTTCTTACTATGTTACATTATTTTAATTGTTTGTATCTTTTTTAGCCCTGATAAAGCCCTTCAAAGTGGGGCAAAATGTTGGCTCATAGTTTATTATATAGTTTAATTACTATTTGAGTTTTTTTTTACCGCACCCTGACCATCTTCCTTTTATGTATTACTTATTATCAGTCAGCGATCTTCCAATATTTTTATTTAATATGATGCTATAAAATAAATGAGAATTTTAAGCTA
The DNA here is from genome assembly GCF_000696795.3 of Halyomorpha halys. Taxonomy (NCBI): domain Eukaryota; kingdom Metazoa; phylum Arthropoda; class Insecta; order Hemiptera; family Pentatomidae; genus Halyomorpha; species Halyomorpha halys. The sequence continues at coordinate 87,985 of NW_027108531.1, forward strand.
TGCCTTGATAATTTGGTGAATTTATTTTTATTTTCTGTTTTAAGTCAGCGAAGAGGATATTAGCAAGCTTTCCCCTACTCTTCTTCTGTATAAAGCTTCCGCGGCGCATAACATTCCAGTGATGCTTCAAGCGATGGCTTTAGGAGCCGAAAAGCTGTGGGTGAACCCGGAACAGGACGGAAAGACTCACCTCCATCAGGCGATTAACAGTGTAAGTTTTGATATTGTAATCGATGAATAATTTAGATTAAGCCATAATATATGATAGTGTTAATCAACTATCTAATACGTCTGTAGTTAAAAAAGGTCTTGTAATTCAGAAAACTTTATTTTAATTAAATTTCTTGTCAGCTAGATACAGGGTCGGAAATCGATGAGTCATAATTCTTTCAATTTTAGGTCTTTCAAACGCCTATTTGGCATTTTTCGATTACAGTTTAGCATAAAAAGTAAACTTTTTAAGTTATATACCATCAGAGTTTTATTTTTTACTTTTTTTCCAGTTTTTCTCAGGGATTTATGCTATGTATGAAATGTTTAGTAGCTTTAAGTAGAAGACTTTTAAACAAATTTCATCAAATTCATAAAGAGCTGATTTTTTTTTTTTTTTTTCAACATAAGGGGCACTAAAATGGATAGATTTGTTGAAAACTGTACATTGAAAATTTGAACCAGTCCTTAGGAAGGAAAGTAATAATACACTTTTTTTTAAAAATTAAAACTAATACAGATTTTTAGATTAAATTAAAAACACCAATAGATAAGAGTTGTAGATTAAAAAAAAATTTTTTATTTATTTATTTATTTATTTAATGTAATTTACAACTGTACAAAATAATACAATAAGTAAATATGTTGTATGTTTCAT
>NW_027108531.1:89267-90665 GCF_000696795.3 Halyomorpha halys
ACTAAACAAAATCATAGTAAAACATTATCAACTCTACAGTAGTACAGTACAGAAGTGTCTAATAACTGGGCTGGTCTACAAAAAAAATTAATTATAAATATGAAAATTAAAAATAAATGTTAACATTTAGATAAACATCCAGGAGATCTGGGGGGGAGGGTTATACAATTAAAAGAATCAATAATAAAAGGTATATCTTTATGCTTGATATTTTATATTTTATACTTCAATAGTTTGTAATAAACCTTGAACTAATTAATTTAATTTAATTAAAAACTAAGTAATTAAAATTCTCGACAATTATTTTACAAGATTAGTTACAGAATAATATTTATTTTTAAAATTAAAGGATAATTGTTATGGCAGAATTTTTATTTTTAAATGAGGAGATGGTCGGGGGTGCAATCAGAGAACACAAATAAGTTAAAAAACTTTTATTAGTGCCATCGTTTATAGCCTTCATCTATGTAGGACTGCATGGAAGAGACTTGGATTTCTGATCTCTTCCAAGCAGCCCTGATGAAGGCTAGAATTTCAGGCCGAAACTTTGGCACTAATAAATAAGTTTTTTAGGTTATTTGTGTTATTCTTTGACCGCACCCCAACCATCTTCTTCCCATATATATTATCCACGGTCGACTATCTTCTTATCATTATTTTATTTTAAAAATTAAAAGATAACCGTTTTGAAATCATTTTTAGTTTTATTAGTTATAATAATTTATATATGTAGATTTATCCAATAATTATTAAAAGCTAATTGAAATTAAAAATTGTGAAATATAAACTTTGATGAATTTTTATTTTATGAAAATAAAAATTAACTTCTAATCAAATCGAGTGAATGAACACAATCTTCCTTATTTAAATATATTAGTTTATTTCACAGACCAACAACGTTTCGGGGTTATCCCCCCTCTTTAGGTTGCTGGTTAACTTTTTTATATATAATATATAATTAACTCCTTATTTCTTATAATATCAACTATTACACTGTGTACAACAAAATGTGTAATAGTTGATATTATAAAAAGTTTTTTGAATTATTGACAATAATATGTTTAATATTAGCATGAAATGATAAATAAGGAGTTAATTATATATTATATATAAAAAAGTTAATCAGCAACCTAAAGAGGGGGAATAACCCCGAAACGTTGTTTTCTGTGTAATAAACTAATATATTGAAATAAGGAAGATTGTGTTCACTCACCAATTTCATATTTGTTTGTTAAAGATGGGGTAAAATATGAAAAGCTCAAACTTTTTTTTTTTAAATGAATTTAAATATCTTAAAAAATATCACTCACCGTAAACCTACCGACTGCCCTACAGTTTCATTTAATGATGTTACTCTTACTCCTGTCAAACAGATCCGCTACCTTGGACTACATTTGG